>NC_092258.1:20906709-20975700 GCF_036320965.1 Panulirus ornatus | reverse complement strand
CCACTCCTAGATATCTAAAACACTTTACTTCCTCCAGTTTTTCTCCATTCAAACTTACCTCCCAATTGACTTGACCCTCAACCCTACAGTACCTTATAACCTTGCTCTTATTCACATTTACTCTTAACTTTCTTCTTTCACACACTCTACCAAACTCAGTCACCAGCTTCTGCAGTTTCTCACATGAATCAGCCACCAGCGCTGTATCATCAGCGAACAACAACTGACTCACTTCCCAAGCTCTCACATACACAACAGACTGCATACTTGCCCCTCTTTCCAAAACTCTTGCATTCCCCTCCCTAACAACCCCATCCATAAACAAATTAAACAACCATGGAGACATCACACACCCCTGCCGCAAATCTACATTCACTGAGAACCAATCACTTTCCTCTCTTCCTACACGTACACATGCCATACATCCTCGATAAAAACTTTTCACTGCTTCAAACAACTTGCCTTCTACACCATATATTCTTAATACCTTCTACAGAGCATCTCTATCAACTCTATCATATGCCTTCTCCAGATCCATAAATGCTACATACAAATCCATTTACTTTTCTAAGTATTTCTCACATACATTCTTCAAAGCAAACACCTGATCCACACATCCTCTACCACTTCTGAAACCACACTGCTCTTCCCCAATCTGATGCTCTGTACATGCCTTCACCCTCTCAATCAATACCCTCCCATATTATTTACCAGGAATACTGAACAAACTTACACCTCTGTAATTTGAGCACTCACTCTTATCCCCTTTGCCTTTGTACAATGGCACTATGCAAGCATTCTGCCAATCCTCAGGCACCTCACCATGAATCATACATACATTAAATAACCTTACCAACCAGTCAACAATACAGTCACCCCCTTTTTTAATAAATTCCACTGCAATACCATCCAAACCTGCTGCCTTGCCAGCTTTCATCTTCCGCAAAGCTTTTATTACCTCTTCTCTGTTTACCAAATCATTTTCCCTAACCCTCTCACTTTGCACACCACCTCGATCAAAACACCCTATATCTGCCACTCTATCATCAAACACATTCAACAAACCTTCAAAACACTCACTCAATCTCCTTGTCACATCACCACTACTTGTTATCACCTCCCCATTAGCCCCATTCACTGAAGTTCCCATTTACTCCCCTGCCTTACGCACTTTATTTACCTCCTTCCAAAACATCTTTTTATTCTCCCTAAAATATAATGATACTCTCTCACCCCAACTCTCATTTGCCCTCTTTTTCACCTCTTGCACCTTTCTCTTGACCTCCTGCCTCTTTCTCCCCTATCCCTAGGTATAGGGGAGAAAGAATACTTCCCACGCATTCCTCACGTGTCGTAGAAGGCAACTAAAGGGGACGGGAGCGGGGGGCCAGAAACCCTCCCCACCTTGTATTTTAACTTTCTAAAAGGGGAAACAGAAGAAGGAGTCACGCGGGGAGTGCTCATCCTCCTCGAAGGGTCAGATTGGTGTGTCGAAATGTGTGTGGATGTAATCAAGATGAGAAAAAAGGAGAGATAGTTAGTATGTTTGAGGAAAGGAACCTGGATGTTTTGGCTCTGAGTGAAACGAAGCTCAAGGGTAAAAGGGAAGAGTGGTTTGGGAATGTCTTGGGAGTAAAGTCAGGGGTTAGTGAGAGGACAAGAGCAAGGGAAGGAGTAGCACTACTCCTGAAACAGGAGTTGTGGGAGTATGTGATAGAGTGTAAGAAAGTAAATTCTAGATTGATATGGGTAAAGCTGAAAGTTGATGGAGGGAGATGGGTGATTATTGGTGCATATGCACCTGGGCATGAGAAGAAAGATCATGAGAGGCAAGTGTTTTGAGAGCAGCTGAATGAGTGTATTAGTGGTTTGATGCACAAGACCAGGTTATAGTGATGGGTGATTTGAATGCAAAGGTGAGTAATGTGGTAGTTGAGGGAATAATTGGTGTACATGGGGTGTTCAGTGTTGTAAATGGAAATGGTGAAGAGCTTGTAGATTTATGTGCTGAAAAAGGACTGATGATTGGGAATACCTGGTTTAAAAAGTGAGATATACATAAGTATACGTATGTAAGTAGGGGAGATGGCCAGAGAGCGTAATTGGATTACGTGTTAATTGACAGGCGTGCGAAAGAGAGACTTTTGGATGTTAATGTGCTGAGAGGTGCAACTGGAGGGATGTCTGATCACTATCTTGTGGAGGCGAAGGTGAAGATTTGTAGGGGTTCTCAGAAAGTAAGAGAGAATGTTGGGGTGAGGAGAGTGGTGAGAGTAAGTGAGCTTGGGGAAGGAGACTTGTGTGAGGAATTACCAGGGGAGACTGAGTACAGAATGGAAAAAAGTGAGAACAAAGGAGGTAAGGGGAGGGGGGAGGAATGGGATGTATTTAGGGAAGCAGTGATGGCTTGTATATATATTTCTCTAGTACTAGGGAAATGATTGACTTCTTTGGCATGAGAAGGTCTTTGAGGATTCTGAACTCCCTATTGTCAAAAACAATGATTCAACCTTGCTGAAGGTGACTTTTCATCTGCAGCAAAACAAACCACAAGCATTAGTGAAGTACACCAGGAACAGACAAAGAAGGGCTGTCATAGGAAATTGTACGGGAGGGTAATGATTGAGAGGGTGAAGGCATTTACTGAGCCTCATACAGGGGAGTAGTGTGGGTGGCTTCAGATGTGGTGGAGGATGTGTGGATTAGGTGTTTACTTTAAAGAATATGTGAGAAATATTTAGAGAGTTGGATTTGTGAGTGGCATTTATAGATCTGGAGAAAGCATACAACAGGATTAAGAGAAATGCTTTGTGGAAGGTCTTAAGAATATACGGTGTTGGAGAAAAGTTGCTAGAAACAGTAAGAAGGCATGTATACAAGCATGAATAGAGGTGAGGGAATGGTTCCAAGTGAAGATTGGTCTGTGGCAAGGGTGTATAAGGTCACCATGGTCTTTCAATTTGTTTATGGATGGCATGGTAAGGAAGGTTAATGCGAGAGTCTGAGAGAGAGGGGTGAGCATGTAGTCTGTCGGAAATGAAAGGGCCTGGGAAGTGAGTGAGGTTTTGAGTGCTATGGGCCTGAACATATAGGTGGATGAAAGGCCTCCACTGGACAGTGATTTGGAATGATATGGTACTCAGGGAAAAGTGCCACCAATTAATTGAATCAGGGCATGTGAAGCTGCTGATGGAACCCTAGGAAATGTCTGTGGTTTTTTTGTGGATTGGGAGCTGTGTTTTGGTGCATGACACCTGAAAGCTAGAGAATGAATATGAATGAATGAGACTTTTTTTGTCTTCCTGGTGCTGCCCCGTTAGTGCAGGAAACAGGAAACAAGTATGGAAAAGAAAAAGAAAATTTTTCTATAATTGTCCTTGTATCCCTTGCTTGAGAGTGTCCTGGATTTAATTCCAGGCAAATGATGGATTCCTGTGAGTGAGTAGTTCCTTGGTGAGACTGTCCACCATTTCATTAACAGGTGATGGTACGTCCTCATCACTCATGTAACTACAGGCAGATGGAGTCAAAGAACACCTGTATTTATTTATTTATAGTTACTCCTAGACTCCTTTCCCAGGTGCTCTGTAGCTCCAAGACTGTATTACTTCTGGAAGCATTGAAATGATTGACTCCTTTGGAGGTAGAAGTTCTTCAAAGAGACTGTACTCCCTTTTGTCAACAGACAGTGATGCATCCTTGCTGAAAGTGACTATTTACTTTTACTATTAGTGTAACCACAGGCAGGTGGATTCTGGTAACATCATTCATATATATATATATATATATATATATATATATATATAATATATATATATATATATATATATATATATATATATCCCTGCGTGTCGTAGAAGGCGACTAAAAGGGGAGGGAGCGGGGGCTGGAAATCCCCCCCTCTCGTTTTTTTTTTTTTTAATTTTCCAAAAGGAACAGAGAGAGGGGCTAGGTGAGGATGTTCCCTCAGGGCCCGGTCCTCTGTTCTTAATGCTACCTCGCTGGCGCGGGAAATGGCGAATAGTTTAAAAAAAAAAATATATATATATATAATATATATATATATATATATATATATATATATATATATATATATATATATTGTGTGTGCGTGTGTGTGTGTGTGTGTGTGTGTGTGTGTGTGTTTGTATATATATATATATGTATATTATCCCTGGGGATAGGGGTGAAAGAATACTTCCCATGTATTCCTCGCGTGTCGTAGAAAGCGACTAGAGGGGACGGGAGCGGGGGGCCGGAAATCCTCCCCTCCTTGTATTAACTTTCTAAAATGGGAAACAGAAGAAGGAGTCACGCGGGGAGTGCTCATCCTCCTCGAAGGCTCAGAGTGGGGTACCTAAATGTGTGTGGATGTAACCAAGATGTGAAAAAAGGAGAGATAGGTAGTATGTTTGAGGAAAGGAACCTGGATGTTTTGGCTCTGAGTGAAACGAAGCTCAAGGGTAAAGGGGAAGAGTGGTTTGGAAATGTCTGGGGAGTGAAGTCAGGGGTTAGTGAGAGGACAAGAGCAAGGGAAGGAGTAGCAATACTCCTGAAACAGGAGTTGTGGGAGTATGTGATAGAATGTAAGAAAGTAAATTCTCGATTAATATGGGTAAAATTGAAAGTTGATGGAGAGAGGTGGGTGATTATTGGTGCATATGCACCTGGGCATGAGAAGAAAGATCATGAGAGGCAAGTGTTTTGGAGCAGCTAAATGAGTGTGTTAGCGGTTTTGATGCACGAGACCGGGTTATAGTGATGGGTGATTGAATGCAAAGGTGAGTAATGTGGCAGTTGAGGGAATAATTGGTATGCATGGGTGGTTCAGTGTTGTAAATGGAAATGGTGAAGAGCTTGTAGATTTATGTGCTGAAAAAGGACTGATGATTGGGAATACCTGGTTTAAAAAGCGAGATATACATAAGTATACTTATGTAAGTAGGAGAGATGGCCAGAGAGCGTATTGGATTACGTGTTAATTGACAGGCGTGCGAAAGAGAGACTTTTGGATGTCAATGTGCTGAGAGTGCAACTGGAGGGATGTCTGATCATTATCTTGTGGAGGCTAAGGTGAAGATTAGTATGGGTTTTCAGAAAAGAAAAGTGAATGTTGGGGTGAAGAAGGTGGTGAGAGTAAGTGAGCTTGGGAAGGAGACCTGTGTGAGGAAGTATCAGGAGAGACTGTGTACAGAATGGAAAAAGGTGAGAACAATGGAAGTAAGGGGAGTGGGGGAGGAATGGGATGTATTTAGGGAATCAGTGATGGATTGCGCAAAAGATGCTTGTGGCATGAGAAGAGTGGGAGGTGGGCTGTTTAGAAAGGGTAGTGAGTGGTGGGATGAAGAAGTAAGAGTATTAGTGAAAGAGAAGAGAGAGGCATTTGGACGATTTTTGCAGGGAAAAAATGCAATTGAGTGGGAGAAGTATAAAAGAAAGAGACAGGAGGTCAAGAGAAAGGTGCAAGAGGTGAAAAAAAGGGCAAATGAGAGTTGGGGTGAGAGACTATCAGTAAATTTTAGGGAGAATAAAAAGATGTTCTGGAAGGAGGTAAATAGGGTGCGTAAGACAAGGGAGCAAATGGGAACTTCAGTGAAGGGCGTAAATGGGGAGGTGATAACAAGTAGTGGTGATGTGAGAAGGAGATGGAATGAGTATTTTGAAGGTTTGTTGAATGTGTCTGATGACAGAGTGGCAGATATAGGGTGTTTGGGTCGAGGTGGTGTGCAAAGTGAGAGGGTTAGGGAAAATGATTTGGTAAACAGAGAAGAGGTAGTAAAAGCTTTGCGGAAGATGAAAGCCGGCAAGGCAGCAGGTTTGGATGGTATTGCAGTGGAATTTATTAAAAAAGGGGGTGACTGTATTGTTGACTGGTTGGTAAGGTTATTTAATGTATGTATGACTCATGGTGAGGTGCCTGAGGATTGGCGGAATGCGTGCATAGTGCCATTGTACAAAGGCAAAGGGGATAAGAGTGAGTGCTCAAATTACAGAGGTATAAGTTTGTTGAGTATTCCTGGTAAATTATATGGGAGGGTATTGATTGAGAGGGTGAAGGCATGTACAGAGCATCAGATTGGGGAAGAGCAGTGTGGTTTCAGAAGTGGTAGAGGATGTGTGGATCAGGTGTTTGCTTGAAGAATGTATGTGAGAAATACTTAGAAAAGCAAATGGATTTGTATGTAGCATTTATGGATCTGGAGAAGGCATATGATAGAGTTGATAAAGATGCTCTGTGGAAGGTATTAAGAATATATGGTGTGGGAGGAAAGTTGTTAGAAGCAGTGAAAAGTTTTTATCAAGGATGTAAGGCATGTGTACGTGTAGGAAGAGAGGAAAGTGATTGGTTCTCAGTGAATGTAGGTTTGCGGCAGGGTGTGTGATGTCTCCATGGTTGTTTAATTTGTTTATGGATGGGGTTGTTAGGGAGGTAAATGCAAGAGTCTTGGAAAGAGGGGCAAGTATGAAGTCTGTTGGGGATGAGAGAGCTTGGGAAGTGAGTCAGTTGTTGTTCGCTGATGATACAGCGCTGGTGGCGGATTCATGTGAGAAACTGCAGAAGCTGGTGACGGAGTTTGGTAAAGTGTGTGGAAGAAGAAAGTTAAGAGTAAATGTGAATAAGAGCAAGGTTATTAGGTACAGTAGGGTTGAGGGTCAAGTCAATTGGGAGGTGAGTTTGAATGGAGAAAAACTGGAGGAAGTGAAGTGTTTTAGATATCTGGGAGTGGATCTGTCAGCGGATGGAACCATGGAAGCGGAAGTGGATCATAGGGTGGGGGAGGGGGCGAAAATTTTGGGAGCCTTGAAAAATGTGTGGAAGTCGAGAACATTATCCCGGAAAGCAAAAATGGGTATGTTTGAAGGAATAGTGGTTCCAACAATGTTGTATGGTTGCGAGGCGTGGCTATGGATAAAGTTGTGCGCAGGAGGATGGATGTGCTGGAAATGAGATGTTTGAGGACAATGTGTGGTGTGAGGTGGTTTGATCGAGTAAGTAACGTAAGGGTAAGAGAGATGTGTGGAAATAAAAAGAGCGTGGTTGAGAGAGCAGAAGAGGGTGTTTTGAAATGGTTTGGGCACATGGAGAGAATGAGTGAGGAAAGATTGACCAAGAGGATATATGTGGCGGAGGTGGAGGGAACGAGGAGAAGAGGGAGACCAAATTGGAGGTGGAAAGATGGAGTGAAAAGGATTTTGTGTGATCGGGGCCTGAACATGCAGGAGGGTGAAAGGAGGGCAAGGAATAGAGTGAATTGGAACGATGTGGTATACAGGGGTTGACGTGCTGTCAGTGGATTGAATCAAGGCATGTGAAGCGTCCGGGGTAAACCATGGAAAGCTGTGTAGGTATGTATATTTGCGTGTGTGGACGTGTGTATGTACATGTGTATGGGGGGGGGTTGGGCCATTTCTTTCGTCTGTTTCCTTGCGCTACCTCGCAAACGCGGGAGACAGCCACGAGGTATATATATATATATATATATCCTTCCCAAGCTCACTTACTCTCACCACCCTCTTCACCACAACATTCACTCTTCTTTTCTGAAAACCCATACAAATCATCACCTTAACCTCCACCAGATAATGATCAGACATCCCTCCAGTTGCACCTCTCAGCACATTAACATCCAAAAGTCTCTCTTTCGCGCGCCTGTCAATTAACACGTAATCCAATAACGCTCTCTGGCCATCTCTCCTACTTACATAAGTATACTTATGTATATCTCACTTTTTAAACCAGTTGAATCTACATTCACTGAGAACCAATCACTTTCCTCTCTTCCTACACGTACACATGCCATACATCCTCGATAAAAACTTTTCACTGCTTCTAACAACTTGCCTCCCACACCATATATTCTTAATACCTTCCACAGAGCGTCTCTATCAACTCTCTCATATGCCTTCTCCAGATCCATAAATGCTACATACAAATCCATTTGCTTTTCTAAGTATTTCTCACATACATTCTTCAAAGCAAACACCTGATCCACACACCCTCTACCACTTCTGAAACCACACTGCTCTTCCCCAATCTGATGCTCTGTAAATGCCTTCACCCTCTCAATCAATACCCTCCCATATAATTTACCAGGAATACTCAACAAACTTATACCTCTGTAATTTGAGCACTCACTCTTATCCCCTTTGCCTTTGTACAATGGCACTATGCACGCATTCCGCCAATCCTCAGGCACCTCACCATGAATCATACATACATTAAATAACCTTACCAACAAGTCAATAATACAGTCACCCCCTTTTTTAATAAATTCCACTGTAATACCATCTAAACCTGCTGCCTTGCCGGCTTTCATCTTCCGCAAAGCTTTTACAACCTCTTCTCTGTTTACCAAATCATTTTCCCTAACCCTCTCACTTTGCACACCACCTCGACCAAAACACCCTATATCTGCCACTCTAATCATCAAACACATTCAACAAACCTTCAAAATACTCACTCCATCTCCTTCTCACATCACCACTACTTGTTATCACCTCTCCCCATTTGCGCCCTTCACTGAAGTTCCCATTTGCTCCCTTGTCTTACGCACTTTATTTACCTCCTTCCATATATATATATATATATATATATATATATATATATATATATATATATATAATATATATATATATATATATATATATATATATATATATACATATATTATATATATACATATATTATATTATATTAGTTTATACTATTGTATTTTACAAGTAATTTTCCTATATATGTGGCACATGTTTCCTGGAGACAATGTCTTGTCATCAGGTGCCAGAACTTAAAGTTATTTAAATCCCAACATGACACTTGGTTCCCGCCCTACAGCACCGATGGCCAAGCAGTGTCAGCTATGTGTAGTCGTGACCCTTGTAAGATAATGAAGGAGCGTCAGGTGGAGCGGGTGGACTTTGTTAGCTGGGTGTGTCATGATTAATTTTTTTTATGTTTTTATTTTTGTCAATTCTCTCATAATGATTTGGTTAAAACTAGGATGGGCCCAAAAATTGCCTGGTGACAAATTAATGCTCTTAGTATTAGCAATGAAGACATTAGATAAAGTTACGTTTGGCATAATTATCAGAGGGGTATAAAATAACGGGATTTTCATGATCTATGGCCAGGGTGGACATTTTCATGAACTATGGCCAGGGTGGACATTTTCATGATCTATGGCCAGGGTGGACATTTTTATGATCTATTCCTGGGATGATCATTTTCATGATCTATGGCCAGGATGATCATTTTCATGATGTATGGCCAGGATGATCATTTTCATGATCTATGGCCAGGATGATCATTTTCATGATCTATGGCTGGGATGATCATTTTCATGATCTATGGCCAGGATGATCATTTTCATGATCTATGGCCAGGGTGGACATTTTCATGATGTATGGCCAGGGTGGACATTTTCATGATCTATGGCCAGGATGATCATTTTCATGATCTATGGCTGGGATGATCATTTTCATGATCTATGGCCAGGGTGGACATTTTCATGATGTATGGCCAGGGTGGACATTTTCATGATCTATGGCCAGGGTGGACATTTTCATGATCTATGGCCAGGATGATCATTTTCATGATCTATGGCCAGGATGATCATTTTCATGATCTATGGCCAGGGTGGACATGTTCATGATGTATGGCCAGGGTGGACATTTTCATGATCTATGGCCAGGGTGGACATTTTCATGATCTATGGCCAGGATGATCATTTTCATGATCTATGGCCAGGGTGGACATTTTCATGATCTATGGCCAGGGTGGACATTTTCATGATGTATGGCCAGGATGATCATTTTCATGATCTATGGCCAGGATGATCATTTTCATGATGTATGGCCAGGATGATCATTTTCATGATCTATGGCTGGGATGATCATTTTCAAGATCTATGGCCAGGATGATCATTTTCATGATGTATGGCCAGGATGATCATTTTCATGATCTATGGCCCGGATGATCATTTTCATGGTCTATGGCCAGGATGATCATGACAATGTTTAGTGAAGGCAATTTTGTGGTCATTTCCCCGTAGTGACTTGTGATGTCAACAACACTTGTACAATATTACCGGTCTGGCCTACATACATATACTTACATGACTTACATCTTAAGGCGTAAACACTCCCAGTTCCTGCATGATTTATGCCGTTATTGACTACGGTCTTGCTGATGGTGTTATTGTACTGGAAAGCAACATTACAAGAACTGCTTTTAGAACATGTCTTAAATTAGCTAAGTTGTGAGAATAGGGTAACACGAAACATTAAGACTTATCCTTATTTGTCACATTTTTGTTACAAGATGCATAAGATGTCTTCCTAGCTTTCCAATAAGCTTTGTTCACAAAGCAATTTGGATAACATAACTGCCTAAAGATACGTCTTATATGACTACATTCATGTACCAGGCGTATGGCATCACATATCCGTCGTGTTCTTTTATATAGAAGAATCGTGTACTAAAACTAATGACTATAACTCAGAATTGGTAGCCTTCCTGCTGATTTTAAAGGACAAATGATCACATTCTCTATTTCTCAACACATCAAAAACGAGCAGTTTGACTTCTTTTCCCAAAAACGAGCAGTTTGACTTCTTTTCCCAAAAACGAGCAGTTTGACTTCTTTTCCCAAAAACGAGCAGTTTGACTTCTTTTCCCAAAAACGAGCAGTTTGACTTCTTTTCCCAAAAACGAGCAGTTTGACTTCTTTTCCCAAAAACGAGCAGTTTCACTTCTTTTCCCAAAAACGAGCAGTTTGACTTCTTTTCCCAAAAACGAGCAGTTTGACTTCTTTTCCCAAAAACGAGCAGTTTGACTTCTTTTCCCATCTTAAATTTGATGTTAGGATGGATGTTATTTAATTGATTAAAAAAAAAATCACAACCTTGGGAGGATGGCCACAAGGGCCACACATCATCCACGTATCTAAACCAAATTACAGATTGAAGTTAAAATATCAGTCTGGAAGGATTCCATAGATAAGTTATTACATATCGGACGTAGAGGCTTTCCCATAGCAAGACCAAGTTCCTGTCTTTAAGAATTACCTTCATCATCTTGGAAAACATCATTAGAAACACAAAATGGACATCATTAGAAACACAAAATGGATAGTTTGTATGGGCGGGGCAAGTCAAGATTGAGATGGGGTAATTTCCTCGTTAGACATGTGATAATTTCATTTATGTACATTATAGTGAAAAGGAATTTCACATCTAATCCCCATAACAATAAAATAAAGATCTTCAACTCTATATTCAACTAAATGTTAGATAAGCATCTGGACATTTTGAAGTCAGTAAGGCTGGTGACTTCGTTATATATATAAGTTCTCCCTAACACTCACAAAGATGGATCTTCCCTCAGACCAATTATATCATCTCTTAATTCCCCGAGTTATAAGTTATCTCAAAGGTTAGCAAAACATCTTAGCAATGTTCAAGGAAAAATTTCTTCATCGCATGTAATCAATAGTTTAAATTTTGTTAACAAAGTTAGGAAGATTAGTTTGTCTGTTGATAAACTCATCAGTTTTGATGTTAATTTCACTAAAGTGGCCATTAATGAAATCATCACAATCTAAGGAGGAAATTACCCATCTCGACCTTGACTTGCCCCGCCAATACAAACTTTCAATGACTTGGCTGAGTTTTGTGGTCACATAATTGTGACAAACTATTTGGGGATTGTTTTGGTTTATTGTTGTTTATGAAATAACCGAAAAACATGACTGATATTTGACATTGCCCCTCCAGGTGTCCGTGGATCCTCGATTACATGCTGCTGTAGAGAATGTTCAGTCAACGTTTGCCAAAGTCATTTGTGCATTGGACATTGATTTACAGAGGTAAGCAACAGATGAAAGTTTGATTTTCTTCACTGGGTAAATACCATATATAAACGTGTAACCTCTGAGTGAATGAGACAATATACTGGAATAAGAAGGTCAGCTCTTACAGATAACATTCACACAAGGTTTGAATCCATGGTCACTTAGAGAAAAATCATCCTTCAGTTGACACAATAAAGAATGGAAGAACAAAGAATTGTAATCATTATCAAACTTTACTGAAAACATGAAAACCTTCATTTGTAGTGGACGATGACAGGAACCAAGACTTAAGCTAGCTCACACAGGCCTCACTCCTGGACTATAATGAGGTGAAGCAAGAATGATACAGTAATTAGGTGAAGCAAGAATGATACAGTAATGAGGTGAAGCAAGAATGATACAGTAATGAGGTGAAGCAAGAATGATACAGTAATGAGGTGAAGCAAGAATGATACAGTAATGAGGTGAAGCAAGAATGATACAGTAATGAGGTGAAGCAAGAATGATCTAGTGTTTTGTTTGGCAGTACGTAGACATGAAACTTACATAGCAAGTAATGGTGTGGTTTTGTCTCATGTTTCATGGAGGAGTAATACTGAGGTGCCAGTGTACTGCATATGAGAGGCTGGTGTATATAATGAGGCTGACATATTGTACATATAATAACTATATCAACAACAAGTCTTCACAAGTTATATCTGCCCGTAATTCATTGACTTATTCAAGAGTGTGTAATGCTGGAGTTAACACGTACTTATGTGAGTGTGAAGTAATTACGATAATGTTAACAAAACATTACCTATAATTATCTTCAAAATCTTACAGATTGTCTTAAAGCTTAATTGAAGAAAAGCTTAGTTGAATCATTAACAGACAACTGTGCTTCAAGAAAAGAACAGGAAGGAAGCAGTGTTCCATGGGGGAAAGCAGTGTTCCTGGGGGAAGCAGTGTTCCTGGGGGAAGCAGTGTTCCTGGGGGAAGCAGTGTTCCTGGGGGAAGCAGTGTTCCTGGGGGAAAGCAGTGTTCCTGGGGGAAAGCAGTGTTCCTGGGGAAGCAGTGTTCCTGGGGGAAAGCAGTGTTCCTGGGGGAAAGCAGTGTTCCTGGGGGAAGCAGTGTTCCTGGGGGAAGCAGTGTTCCTGGGGGAAGCAGTGTTCCTGGGGGAAGCAGTGTTCCTGGGGGAAAGCAGTGTTCCTGGGGGAAAGCAGTGTTCCTGGGGGAAGCAGTGTTCCTGGGGGAAGCAGTGTTCCTGGGGGAAAGCAGTGTTCCTGGGGAAGCAGTGTTCCTAGGGAAAGCAGTGTTCCTGGGGAAAGCAGTGTTCCTGGGGGAAGCAGTGTTCCTGGGGAAAGCAGTGTTCCTGGGGGAAGCAGTGTTCCTGGGGGAAGCAGTGTTCCTGGGGAAAGCAGTGTTCCTGGGGGAAAGCAGTGTTCCTGGGGGAAGCAGTGTTCCTGGGGAAGCAGTGTTCCTGGGGAAGCAGTGTTCCTGGGGGAAGCAGTGTTCCTGGGGGAAAGCAGTGTTCCTGGGGAAAGCAGTGTTCCTGGGGGAAGCAGTGTTCCTGGGGAAGCAGTGTTCCTGGGGGAAAGCAGTGTTCCTGGGGGAAGCAGTGTTCCTGGGGAAAGCAGTGTTCCTGGGGGAAGCAGTGTTCCTGGGGAAAGCAGTGTTCCTGGGGAAGCAGTGTTCCTGGGGAAGCAGTGTTCCTGGGGAAAGCAGTGTTCCTGGGGAAGCAGTGTTCCTGGGGAAGCAGTGTTCGGGGAAGTTCTGGGGAATGTTCCTGGGGGAAGGTGTTCCGGGGGAAAAAGTCGGGAAGCAGTTTCGGGAGGAACAGGTTCCTGGGGGAACATTCCTGGGGAAGCAGTGTTCCTGGGGAAAGCAGTGTTCCTGGGGAAGCAGTGTTCCTGGGAACTGTTCGGAAGATGTTCCTGGGGGAAGCAGTGTTCTGGGGAAGCAGTGTTCCTGGGAAGCAGTGTTCCTGGGAGCAGTGTTCCTGGGGAACGTGTTCGGGGAAGCGTGTTCTGGGGAAGCAGTGTCTGGAAGCAGTTCCGGAAGCAGTGTTCTGGGAAGCAGTTTCTGGGGAAGCATGTTCTGGGGGGTGGGAAGCGTGTTCCTGGGGAAGCAGTGTTCCGGGGAAGCAGTGTCCGGGGAACAGTGTTCCGGGGGAAGCAGTTTCGGGGAAAGTGTTCCTGGGGAAGCGTTCTGGGAAACAGTTCCTGGGGGAAGAGGTTCCTGGGGAAGCAGTGTTTCTGGGGAAGCGTGTTCCTGGGAAGCAGTTTCCGGGGAACAGTGTTCCTGGGGGAAGTGTTCCTGGGAAGAGTGTTCCTGGGGGAGCAGTGTTCCTGGGGAAGCATGTTCCTGGGGAAGCAGTGTTCCTGGGGAAGAGTGTTCCTGGGGGAAGCAGTTTCTGGGGAAGCAGTGTTCCTGGGGAAGCAGTTTCCGGGAAGCAGTGTTCCTGGGGAAGCAGTGTTCCTGGGGGAAGCATGTTCCTGGAGAGGTCTGGGAAGCATTCGGAAAGTGTTCTTCTGGGGAGAGTCTGGGAACAGTGTTCCTGGAAGAGCTGGGGAAGCAGTGTCTGGAACATCTGGGGGAAAGCAGTTTCCTGGGAACATGTCTGGGAAGCTGTTCCTGGGGAAGCATGTTTGGGGGAAGCAGTGTTCTGGGGAAGCTGTTCCTGGGGAAGCAGTGTTCCTGGGGGAAGCAGTGTTCCTGGGGAAGCTGGAGGTTCCTGGGGAAGCAGTTTCCTGGGGAAGCAGTGTTCCGGGGGGAGCAGGTTCTGGGGAAGGTCTGGGGAGTTTCCTGGGGAAGCAGTGTTCCTGGGAAGCAGTGTTCCTGGGGGAAGCAGTGTTCCCGGGGGAAGCAGTGTTCCTGGGGAAGCAGGTTCCTGGGGAAGCATGTTCCTGGGGAAGCAGTGTCGGAACAGTGTCCTGGGAAGTGTCGGACATGTTGGAGCATCTGGGAAGCAGGTTCCTGGGAGCAGTGTTCCTGGGGAAGCAGTGTCTGGGAAGCAGTGTCCTGGGGGAAGCAGTGTTCCTGGGGAAGCAGTGTTCTGGGGAAGCGTGTTCCTGGGGAAGCAGTGTTCTGGGGAAGCAGTGTTCCTGGGGAAGCAGTGTTCCTGGGGGAGCAGTGTTCCTGGGGAAGCAGTTTCTGGGAAGCAGTGTTCCGGGAGCAGTTTCCTGGGGGAGCAGTGTCTGGGAAGGTGTCTGGGGAAGAGTGTTCTGGGGAAGCAGTTCCGGGGGAAGAGTTTTGGGGAGCAGTGTCCTGGGGAAGCAGTGTCTGGGAAGCAGTGTTCTGGGGAAGCAGTTCCTGGGGAAGCAGTGTTCCTGGGGGAAGCAGTGTTCCTGGGAAGCAGTGTCCTGGGGGAAGCAGTTTCTGGGAAGCAGTGTTCCTGGGAAGCAGTGTTTGGGAAGCATGTTCTGGGAAGTGTTCCTGGGAAGCAGTGTCCTGGGGAAGCAGTGTTCGGGAAGCAGTGTCTGGGAAGCAGTGTTCCTGGGAAGCGTGTTCCTGGGGAAGCAGTGTCGGGGGGAGCGTGGTCTGGGGGGAGCGTGTTCCTGGGGAAGCAGTGTTCCTGGGAAGGCAGTTCTGGGAGCAGGTTCCTGGGAGAGTGTCGGAGCGTTCCTGGGAAGCAGTTTCTGGGAGCGTGTTCTGGAACATGTCCGGGAGAGTGTCCTGGAGCTGTTCTGGGGAGCGTGTCGGGACAGTGTCTGGGAAGCAGTGTCTGGGAAGCAGTGTTCCTGGAAGCATGTTCTGGGAAGCAGTGTCCTGGGACATTCTGGAGTTCAGCTGGGGGAAGCAGTTCTCTGTGGGGAAGCAGTGTTCCTGGGGAAGCAGTGTTCCTGGGGAACAGTGTTCCTGGGGGAAGCAGTGTTCCTGGGGGAAAGCAGTGTTCCTGGGGAAGCAGTGTTTCCTGGGGGAAAGCAGTGTTCCTGGGGGAAGCAGTGTTCCTGGGGGAAGCAGTGTTTCTTGGGGGAAGCAGTGTTCCTTGGGGGAAGCAGTGTTCCTGGGGGAAGCAGTGTTCCTGGGGGAAGCAGTGTTCCTGGGGGAAGCAGTGTTCCTGGGTGTGAAATGGGAAGCAGTGTTCCTGGGGGAAGCAGTGTTCCTGGGGGAAAGCAGTGTTCCTGGGGGAAAGCAGTGTTCCTGGGGGAAGCAGTGTTCCTGGGGGAAGCAGTGTTCCTGGGGGAAGCATTCTGGGGTAAGCGTTCCTGGGGGAAGCAGTGTTCCGGGGAAGCAGTGTTCCTGGGGGAAGCAGTGTTCCTGGGGAAAGCAGTGTTCCTGGGAAGCGGCGGAAGCAGTGTTCCTGGGGAAAGCAGTGTTCCTGGGGGAAGCAGTGTCTGGGGAAGCATGTTCCTGGGGGAAGCAGTGTTCCTGGGGAAGCAGTGTTCCTGGGGAAGCAGTGTTCCTGGGGAAGCAGTGTTCCTGGGGGAAGCAGTGTTCCATGGGGGAAGCAGTGTTCCTGGGGGAAGCAGTGTTCCTGGGGAAGCAGTGTTCCTGGGGGAAGCAGTGTTCCTGGGGGAAGCAGTGTTCCTGGGGGAAGCAGTGTTCCTGGGGAAGCAGTGTTCTGGGGAAGCAGTGTCTGGGGAAAGCAGTGTTCCTGGGGGAAAGCAGTGTTCCTGGGGGAAGCAGTGTTCCTGGGGGAAGCAGTGTTCCTGGGGGAAGCAGTGTTCCATGGGGGAAGCAGTGTTCCTGGGGGAAGCAGTGTTCCTGGGGGAAGCAGTGTTCCATGGGGGAAGCAGTGTTCCTGGGGAAGCAGTGTTTCTTGGGGAAGCAGTGTTCCTGGGGGAAGATGTTCTGGGGGAAGAGTGTTCCTGGGGGAAGCAGTGTTCCTGGGGAAGCAGTGTTCCTGGGGAAGCAGTGTTCCTGGGGAAGCAGTGTTCCTGGGGGAAGCAGTGTTCCTGGGGGAAGCAGTGTTCCTGGGGAAGCAGTGTTCCTGGGGAAGCAGTGTTCCTGGGGAAGCAGTGTTCCTGGGGGAAGCAGTGTTCCATGGGGGAAGCAGTGTTCCATGGGGGAAAGCAGTGTTCCTGGGGGAAGCAGTGTTCCTGGGGGAAGCAGTGTTTCCTGGGGAAGCAGTGTTTCTTGGGGAAGCAGTGTTCCTGGGGGAAGCAGTGTTCCATGGGGAAGCAGTGTTCCTGGGGAAGCAGTGTTTCTTGGGGAAGCAGTGTTCCTGGGGGAAGCAATGTTCCTGGGGGAAGCAGTGTTCCTGGGGGAAGCAGTGTTCCTGGGGGAAGCAGTGTTCGTTATTAACAATGTAGATATGGGAATAACCAACCACTTAACTACATTTGCCGATGATACAGAAATAGTGGCCGTAGTTGACTCAGATGAAAATTCAGTGAATTTGCTGACTTAAATAGATTATCAGGATGGGCGAGTACATGGAAAATGGGATTCACCATAGATAAATGCAGAACACTTAGTGTGGGTAAAGACAGCAACACTGATTACAAACTGGACAATATTACTATTGGTAAAACAGAATGTGAAAGAGATTTAGGTGTACTGGTGAGCAAGGATCTTAACCCAGGGCAACAATGTTTTATGAAGTGTGTAATAACTGCTAATAGCATGTTAAGGATCATTAATAGAACTGTCAGTAATAAAACTCTTAGAGTATTATTGTAACTTTATCTTACGTTGGTCAGACCACATTTGGATTATGTGGTACAGTTTTGGCCTCCATACCATGCAGTTGATATAGATTGTTTAGAGAAGTACAAAGGCGAATGACAAAAATGATCCTGGAATTAGAAACTTCACTTATGAAGAAAGGTTAAAAAACTGAATTTACATTCACTTAAGATGAAGACGGCTGAGGGAATATGACTGAGGTTGTATATGGGTGAAGGCCATTAATAAAGGTAACATGAGTATAGTTCTTACACCACCGGATTGGACAAGAATTAATGAATCTAAATTAGAAAAAATAGCTTCAGGTCAGATGTGGTAATAGGATAGTAGATTTATGGAGGCAGCAGCTGCCAAGTACAGTAGTGGAGGCTACGTGTGTCTTTAGGTAGGTTTAAAGGAAGGTTGGATGATGTGTTGATGGGTTCAGGTTGTAGTGTGGACAGACTCAGGACCTGCCTACCATGGGACAATACCAGGCCTCTTGCAATGTCCTCACTTCTTATGTTCTTATGTTATGTCCAAACCATTTCAGCACATCCTCTACAGATCTCTTCACTACACCTCTCTCTTGCCCCTTTATGAATACTCCATGAACTCTCCTCACACCACATATTGTTCCCAAGCTTATCATTTCCATTGTATCAACTCTCCACACATCTTCACCACTAGCTCATGCCTCGCATCAATACAACATTTTTGCTCTCCCAAATAATCTCTCCACACATTTTTCAATGTTCCAAAATCTTTGTCCCCTAACCCATCCTATGCCTCACTCCAAAGTATCCAAAACACTTCAGTTCCTCTAAATTTTCTCAATTCAAACTTACATCCCAGCTACCCTGTCCCTCAACCCTGCTAAACTTAATAACCTTCCTTTTATTCAAATGTACTCCTCTCAACTTCCATCTTTCAAGCTCTATCACAACATTCTGCAGCCTCTCACTTTAATCTGCCACCAGTAGTGTGTCATCAGCAAAGAACAACTGACTCAATTCCCAGGACCCCTTATCCCTACAGCCTACATACTCGCCCCTCTCTCTAAGACTCTTACATTTACCTCCTTCGCCACTCCATCCCTTAACAAATTAAACAGCCATGGTGACATCACCCCCCCCCCCCTTAACACAAACCCTTCACCTGGAACCACTCGCTCTTCTCTTTTCCAACCTACACATATGCCTTACATCTTTAGTAAAACTACTCACTATTGTTGACAGCTTTCTTCCCACAACAGATATTCTTAATACCTTCCTCAAAGCATCTCTATCAACTCTATCATATGCCTTCTCCATATCCATAAATGCTACATACATATCCATTTGCTTTTCTAAGTATTTCTCACATACATTCTTCAAAGCAAACACCTGATCCACACATCCTCTACCACTTCTGAAACCACACTGCTCCTCCCCAATCTGATGCTCTGTACATGCCTTCACCCCTAAATCACTACTTTCTCATACAATTTACCAGGTATACTCAACAAACATATACTTTGTAGCCTGAACACTCACCTTAATTCCCCTTGCCTTTATGAAATGGCACTATGCATGCATTCCACCAATTTTCAAGCAGTTCATGATGATGAAAACATACATTAAAAATCCTAGATAACCAATCAGTAACACAGTCATCCCCTTTCTTAAGAAGTTCCACAGCAGTGTCATGACTCAATTCACATACCACACTGAACAAACACCCTACATCTGCCACACTACCATCAGACACATTCAACAGTCCTTCAAAATATTCACTCCATCTCCTCCTCACTTCCTAACCACCTGTTACCACTTTCCCATTTTCCCCCTTCACTAATATTCCAATTTGTTCTCCAGTTGTTTTTGCACAGTTCACATCTTTCTAAAATATCTTATTCTTCCTGAGGTTTACTGATACTCGCGCCCCTAACTTTCATTCGCTGTTTTTTAATTCCTGCTCCTTCCTCTTGACCTCATGCCGCTTTCTCTTGTGCGTCTTCCATTCATTTGCACTCCTTCCTTCTAAGTACCACCCGTATACCTCTCTTTGCTATTTCACTAGCAACTTTATTTCATCTTCCCTCACTCACTACCCTTTAAAACCTGCCCACCTCCCGCCTTATGCATGCCACATGCACCTCTTGCACGTGCCAGCACTACTTCCCTTGATACCTCTCATTCCTCACCCACTCCTCTAGCATCGTTTACTCTCACCTATTGTCATTCCACAGTGCATATCTCATGGTAGTTCTTCACACAAGATCCTTTTCCAAACTCACTTACTGTAACTCCTCTCTTCCCTCCCTTACCTTCCCCTCGCCTCTACAAAGTAATTATCACATAGCCTACCAGCAGCTCCTCTCAACAAATTTACGTCAGAAAATATTTCCTTTGTGCATCTATCACCTGCTGTCCATCGTTCCTGCTCACATACTTGTGTATGTTCCTCTTTTTGAACCAAATATTCTATATCACTACCTCTCTTTCAGCACACAACTCCACAAGCTGATCACCATTTCCATTCACATTACTGAATACACGATGCCCGTAATTAAACTCAAAATTGCCACATTATTCTCCTTTGCATATAAATCACCCATAACTAACACCAAAACTCTTGCATCAAAACTGCTGACATCCTCACTTGCTTACTCCTAAAGAACTTGCCTCTCATAATCTTTCTCCTCATAGCTAGGTACATAAATACTAATAATTACCCATCTCTTGCAATCCACTTTCATCTCTACCCACATCAAATTGCAGCTCGCTTCCTTACACGTTGTCACACACTCCCACAACACCTGCTTTGGCATTAGGTACTGCCCCTTCCTAAGTTCTTACCCTCATAACGATCCCTGACTTTTCTTGTATGACATTAGAAATCATTCTTCCACTTTACCTTCGAGCTTTGTTTCAGTCTGGTTCTAGAATATCCACGTTTTCTCTCCAACATATTACGTTATCTCTCATCTCGGTTATAGCCTCACACATTTACACACCCCAACCTGAACATTGGAGGAGGAAAAACATATCGCACTTGGCTCCTTCTTCTGTTCCATCTTTTAAAAACTGAAATGTGAGGTGTGTGTGTGTGTGTGTGTGTGTGTGTGTGTGTGTGTGTGTGTGTAAGTGTGGGGTCGGGGGACGTGTTCCAGCTCCCTCCTCTTCCCGCATTTAATCGTCTGCTGCGACACACAAGGAATACAGAGGTAGACTTCTTTCTCCCCCAACCCCAGACCTGTAGATCATAACCCCAGACCTGTAGATTATGATACAATTGGCTTACAGTTGTCAGTGGTTTATTCTTGTGTAGTGTGAGTTTTATCATTTCATTAAGAAGGTCCCCCCCCTCCTCTCTCTCTCTCCTCTCTCTCTCTCTCTCTCTCTCTCTCTCTCTCTCTCTCTCTCTCTCTCTCTCTCTCTCTCCTCTCTCTCTCTCTCTCTCTCTCTTCTCCTCTCTCTCTCTCCTCTCTCTCTCTCTCTCTCTCTCTCTCTCAACTGAGGTTGACTGTTGTATGAGACACAAGATAAATGAAGGATATTTTGAAGTAAAAGTTTGAGTTGATGGTAACTAGCTATCTCTGGTTACTGGTAGACCAGCATCCCGTTCCTGAATAATACGTATCACATTGGTTATTATATTAGATGTGTTTGTGTATGAGATATTTTGTAATACACAAATTCTAATCAAGATGTCATTTGCATGTATAACCTTTGGTTATTATTAGATGTGTTTGTGTATGAGAAATTTTGTAATACACAAATTCTAATCAAGATGTCATTTGCATGTATAACCTTCCCAGATCATTACTGATGGAATATATTTCTTGATAAGTTTCCTATGTTTTTAAGATGATTGTTATGATTCAGTTGGTATGCATATGAGCATGTGTGGTGTCGTGACAAAGATGCTACAGTGACAAGATTCTGCAGAAGTGGACCTTCAGTGAAAGAATATGATGATAAACTCAGGTTCTATACTCACCTGGCCAGTGAACTCTCACACACATCTCATCAAGTAACTCATGGATGTGTCAGGTAGGACATTATATTCTCATTATCTTTCAATATAATGATGATTTCAACCATTACAAATGTAACTTTAGTTACCTAGGATAACATTATGGTATATACTGTCTATGATAGCACTGTGGTATATACTGTCTATGATAGCACTGTGTATATACTGTCTATGATAGAACTGTGATATATACTGTCTGTGATAGAACTGTGATATATACAGTCTATGATAGAACTGTGGTATATACTGTCTATGATAGCACTGTGGTATATACTGTCTATGATAGCACTGTGGTATATACTGTCTATGATAGCACTGTGGTATATACTGTCTATGATAGAACTGTGATATATACTGTCTATGATAGCACTGTGGTATATACTGTCTATGATAGAACTGTGATATATACTGTCTATGATAGAACTGTGATATATACTGTCTATGATAGCACTGTGGTATATACTGTCTATGATAGCACTGTGGTATATACTGTCTATGATAGAACTGTGATAGCACTATGGTATATACTCCGTATGATAGCACTGTGGTATATACTGTCTATGATAGCACTGTGGTATATACTGTCTATGATAGAACTGTGATAGCACTATGGTATATACTCCGTATGATAGCACTGTGGTATATACTGTCTATGATAGCACTGTGGTATATACTGTCTATGATAGAACTGTGATATATACTGTCTGTGATAGAACTGTATATATACTGTCGTATGATAGCACTGTGGTATATACTGTCTATGATAGCACTGTGGTATATACTGTCTATGATAGAACTGTGATAGCACTATGGTATATACTCCGTATGATAGCACTGTGGTATATACTGTCTATGATAGCACTGTGGTATATACTGTCTGTGATAGAACTGTGATATATACTGTCTATGATAGAACTGTGATATATACTGTCTATGATAGCACTGTGGTATATACTGTCTATGATAGCACTGTGGTTATATACTGTCTATGATAGCACTGTGATATATACTGTCTATGATAGCACTGTGATATATACTGTCTATGATAGAACTGTGATAGCACTATGGTATATACTCCGTATGATAGCACTGTGGTATATACTACCTGTGATACCACTGTTGTATATACTGTCTAACACTGTGTATATACTGTGATAGCACTGTGGTATATACTCCGTATGATAGCACTGTGGTATATACTACCTGTGATAGCACTGTTGTATATACTGTCTGTGATAGCACTGTGGTATATACTGTCTATGATAGCACTGTGGTATATACTGTCTATGATAGCACTGTGGTATATACTGTCTATGATAGCACTGTGATATATACTGTCTATGATAGCACTGTGATATATACTGTCTATGATAGCACTGTGGTATATACTGTCTATGATAGCACTGTGATATATACTGTCTATGATAGCACTGTGGTATATACTGTCTATGATAGCACTGTGTATATACTGTCTATGATAGCACTGTGGTATATACTGTCTATGATAGCACTGTGATATATACTGTCTATGATAGCACTGTGGTATATACTGTCTATGATAGCACTGTGGTATATACTGTCTATGATAGCACTGTGGTATATACTGTCTATGATAGCACTGTGGTATATACTGTCTATGATAGCACTGTGGTATATACTGTCTATGATAGCACTGTGTATATACTGTCTATGATAGCACTGTGGTATATACTGTCTATGATAGCACTGTGGTATATACTGTCTATGATAGCACTATGATATATACTGTCTATGATAGCACTGTGATATATACTGTCTATGATAGCACTGTGGTATATACTGTCTATGATAGCACTGTGGTATATACTGTCTATGATAGCACTGTGTATATACTGTCTATGATAGCACGTGTATATACTGTCTATATAGCACTGTTGTATATACTGTCTATGACAGCATTGTGGTATTACTGTCAGTTGGTAATGTTCCTTGTAATGGTGTTCGGTTCCTTACATAGTTTTCATATCACAACCCCAAGTATTTATTGTGACTCATATCACAACCCCAAGTATTTATTGTGACTCATATCACAACCCCAAGTATTTATTGTGACTCATATCACAACCCAAGTATTTATTGTGACTCATATCACAACCCCAAGTATTTATTGTGACTCATATCACAACCCCAAGTATTTATTGTGACTCATATCACAACCCCAAGTATTTATTGTGACTCATATCACAACCCCAAGTATTTATTGTGACTCATATCACAACCCCAAGTATTTATTGTGACTCATATCACAACCCCAAGTATTTATTGTGACTCATATCACAACCTCAAGTATTTATTGTGACTCATATCACAACCCCAAGTATTTATTGTGACTCATATCACAACCCAAGTATTTATTGTGACTCATATCACAACCTCAAGTATTTATTGTGACTCATATCACAACCCCAAGTATTTATTGTGACTCATATCACAACCCCAAGTATTTATTGTGACTCATATCACAACCCCAAGTATTTATTGTGACTCATATCACAACCCCAAGTATTTATTGTGACTCATATCACAACCCAAGTATTTATTGGACTCATATCACAACCCCAAGTATTTATTGTGACTCATATCACAACCCCAAGTATTTATTGTGACTCATATCACAACCCCAAGTATTTATTGTGACTCATATCACAACCCCAAGTATTTATTGTGACTCATATCACAACCCAAGTATTTATTGTGACTCATATCACAACCTCAAGTATTTATTGTGACTCATATCACAACCTCAAGTATTTATTGTGACTCATATCACAACCTCAAGTATTTATTGTGACTCATATCACAACCCCAAGTATTTATTGTGACTCATATCACAACCTCATGTATTTCGTGTGACACATATCGCAACCCTACGTATTTAATGTGACACATATCACAACCACATGTATTTAGTGTGACACATATCGCAACTCCAAGTATTTAGTGTGACACATATCACAACCCTATGTATTATGTGTGACACTTATCACAACCCCTTGTATGAAGTGTGACACATATCAAGCCGCACATATCTAATACGACACATATCACAACCCCATGTACTACGTGTGACACATATCAGAAGCTCATGATCTAAGTGTGACATATCACAACCACACATGTTTAGTGAGACATATCACAACCCCATGTGTTTAGTGTGACACATCAGAACCCCACATATGTAGTGTGACACGTATAACAACCCTATGTATGAAGTGTGACACATATCACAACCCCATTTAATTAGTGTGACACATGTCACAACCCCCTGTATTAAGCCTGACACATATCAAACCCAATTTAAGTGTGACACATCACAACGCACCGTATTTAGTGTGGCACATATCACAACTCCACATATTTAGTGTAAGACATATCACAACCCCACATTTTTAGCGTGACACATATCACAACCCCATATTCTCTATGTTACACATATCACAACCACACATATTTATTGTGACACATATTACAAAACCGTTTATTTGTTTTGACATATCACAACCCCACATATTTATTGTGACACATACCACAGCCCCACATATTTAGTGTAACACATCACAACCCCACATATTTCGTGTGAAAATATCACAACCCAATGTATGAAGTGTGGCACATAACTACATTTATGTAGTGTGACACATGTCACAACCCCACATATTTAGTGTGACACTTATCACTACCCCACATATTTAGTGTGACACTTATCACTACCCCACATATTTAGTGTGACACATATCAGCCCCACATATCTAGTGTGACACATATCACAACACCATGTATGAAGTGTGACACATACACAACCCCATGTATGAAGTGTGACACATATCACAACACCATGTTGAGTGTGACACATATCACAACCCCATGTATGAAGTGTGACACATATCACAACCCCATGTATGAAGTGTGACACATATCACAACCCATGTATGAAGTGTGACATACACAACCATATATGTACACATACACAACACATGTATGAAGTGTGATACATATCACAACCCCATGTATGAAGTGTGATACATATCACAACCCCATGTATGAAGTGTGATACATATCACAACCCCATGTATGAAGTGTGACACATATCACAACCCCATGTATGAAGTGTGATACATATCACAACACCATGTATGAAGTGTGACACATATCACAACCCCATGTATGAAGTGTGATACATATCACAACCCATGTATGAAGTGTGATACATATCACAACCCATGTATGAAGTGTGATACATATCACAACCCATGTATGAAGTGTGACACATATCACAACCCCATGTATAAGTTAAATATCAAGTGTGTGACACATATCACAACCCATGTATGAAGTGTGACACATATCACAACCCATGTATGAAGTGTGACACTATCACAACCACCATGTATGAAGTGTGACACATATCACAACCCATGTATGAAGTGTGACACATATCACAACCCCATGTATGAAGTGTGACACATATCACAACCCCATGTATGAAGTGTGACACATATCACAACACCATGTATGAAGTGTGACACATATTACAACCTCATGTATGAAGTGTGACACATATCACAACACCATGTATGAAGTGTGACACATCACAACACCATGTATGAAGTGTGACACATATTACAACCTCATGTATGAAGTGTGACACATATCACAACACCATGTATGAAGTGTGACACATATCACAACACCATGTATGAAGTGTGACACATATACAACACCATGTATGAAGTGTGACACATATTACAACCTCATGTATGAAGTGTGACACATATCACAACACCATGTATGAAGTGTGACACATCACAACACCATGTATGAAGTGTGACACATATTACAACCTCATGTATGAAGTGTGACACATATCACAACACCATGTATGAAGTGTGACACATATCACAACACCATGTATGAAGTGTGACACATATTACAACCCATGTATGAAGTGTGACACATATCACAACCCATGTATGAAGTGTGACACAATCACAACCCCATGTATGAAGTGTGACACATATACAACCCATGTATGAAGTGTGACACAATCACAACCCCATGTATGAAGTGTGACACATATCACAACCCCATGTATGAAGTGTGACACATCACAACACCATGTATGAAGTGTGACACATATCACAACCCCATGTATGAAGTGTGACACATATCACAACCCATGTATGAAGTGTGACAACATCACAACCCCATGTATGAAGTGTGACACACATCACAACCCATGTATGAAGTGTGACACATATCACAACCCATGTATGAAGTGTGACACATATCACAACACCATGTATGAAGTGTGACACATCATCACAACCCCATGTATGAAGTGTGACACATATCACAACCCATGTATGAAGTGTGACACATATCACAACCCCATGTATGAAGTGTGACACATATCACAACCCCATGTATGAAGTGTGACACATATTACAACCTCATGTATGAAGTGTGACACATATCACAACACCATGTATGAAGTGTGACACAATCACAACACCCATGTATGAAGTGTGACACATATCACAACCCCATGTATGAAGTGTGACACATATCACAACCCCATGTATGAAGTGTGACCACAATCACAACCCATGTATGAAGTGTGACACATATCACAACCCCATGTATGAAGTGTGACACATATCACAACCCCATGTATGAAGTGTGACACATATCACAACCCCATGTATGAAGTGTGACACATATCACAACACCATGTATGAGTGTGACACATATCACAACACCATGTATGAAGTGTGACACATATCACAACCCATGTATGAAGTGTGACACATATCACAACCCCATGTATGAAGTGTGACACATATCACAACCCCATGTATGAAGTGTGACACATATCACAACACCATGTATGAAGTGTGACACATATCACAACCCCATGTATGAAGTGTGACACATATCACAACACCATGTATGAAGTGTGACACACATCACAACCCCATGTATGAAGTGTGACACATATCACAACACCATGTATGAAGTGTGACACACATCACAACCCCATGTATGAAGTGTGACACATATCACAACCCCATGTATGAAGTGTGACACATATCACAACCCCATGTATGAAGTGTGACACATATCACAACCCCATGTATGAAGTGTGACACATATCACAACACCATGTATGAAGTGTGACACACATCACAACCCCATGTATGAAGTGTGACACACATCACAACCCCATGTATGAAGTGTGACACATATCACAACACCATGTATGAAGTGTGACACATATCACAACACCATGTATGAAGTGTGACACATATCACAACCCCATGTATGAAGTGTGACACATATCACAACACCATGTATGAAGTGTGACACATATCACAACACCATGTATGAAGTGTGACACATATCACAACACCATGTATGAAGTGTGACACACATCACAACCCCATGTATGAAGTGTGACACATATCACAACCCCATGTATGAAGTGTGACACATATCACAACACCATGTATGAAGTGTGACACACATCACAACCCCATGTATGAAGTGTGACACACATCACAACCCCATGTATGAAGTGTGACACATATCACAACACCATGTATGAAGTGTGACACATATCACAACACCATGTATGAAGTGTGACACATATCTTCAGAGTATTCCTCTCCACGTGATATTGTTCATCCTGTCACTGTCTATGTGAGTCTGTCGTGTGAGTCTGGTTAACTGATCTTGCAGATGCCATTATTCATTTAACAGCTATTTCAGGTCATGTACGTACCTGAAGTCTTTCTCTATTTCAGGCCATATATATATATATATATATATATATATATATATATATATATATATATATATATATATAATATATATATATATATATATATATATATTTTTTTTTTTTTTTTTTTGCTTTGTCGCTGTCTCCCGCGTTTGCGAGGTAGCGCAAGGAAACAGACGAAAGAAATGGCCCAACCCACCCCATACACATGTATATACATACGTCCACACACGCAAAATATACATACCTACACAGCTTTCCATGGTTTACCCCAGAACGCTTCACATGCCCCGATTCAATCCACTGACAGCACGTCAACCCCGGTATACCACATCGCTCCAATTCACTCTATTACTTGCCCTCCTTTCACCCTCCTGCATGTTCAGGCCCGATCACACAAAATCTTTTTCACTCCATCTTTCCACCTCCAATTTGGTCTCCCTCTTCTCCTCGTTCCCTCCACCTCCGACACATATATCCTCTTGGTCAATCTTTCCTCACTCATTCTCTCCATGTGCCCAAACCATTTCAAAACACCCTCTTCTGCTCTCTCAACCACGCTCTTTTTTATTTCCACACATCTCTCTTACCCTTACGTTACTTACTCGATCAAACCACCTCACACCACACATTGTCCTCAAACATCTCATTTCCAGCACATCCATCCTCCTGCGCACAACTCTATCCATAGCCCACGCCTCGCAACCATACAACATTGTTGGAACCACTATTCCTTCAAACATACCCATTTTTGCTTTCCGTGATAATGTTCTCGACTTCCACACATTCTTCAAGGCTCCCAGAATTTTCGCCCCCTCCCCCACCCTATGATCCACTTCCGCTTCCATGGTTCCATCCGCTGCCAGATCCACTCCCAGATATCTAAAACACTTCACTTCCTCCAGTTTTTTCTCCATTCAAACTCACCTCCCAATTGACTTGACCCTCAACCCTACTGTACCTAATAACCTTGCTCTTATTCACATTTACTCTTAACTTTCTTCTCACACACTTTACCAAACTCAGTCACCAGCTTGTGCAGTTTCTCACATGAATCAGCCACCAGCGCTGTATCATCAGCGAACAACAACTGACTCACTTCCCAAGCTCTCTCATCCCCAACAGACTTCATACTTGCCCCTCTTTCCAAAACTCTTGCATTCACCTCCCTAACAACCCCATCCATAAACAAATTAAACAACCATGGAGACATCACACACCCCTGCCGCAAACCTACATTCACTGAGAACCAATCACTTTCCTCTCTTCCTACACGTACACATGCCTTACATCCTCGATAAAAACTTTTCACTGCTTCTAACAACTTGCCTCCCACACCATATATTCTTAATACCTTCCACAGAGCATCTCTATCAACTCTATCATATGCCTTCTCCAGATCCATAAATGCTACATACAAATCCATTTGCTTTTCTAAGTATTTCTCACATACAATCTTCAAAGCAAACACCTGATCCACACATCCTCTTACCACTTCTGAAACCACACTGCTCTTCCCCAATCTGATGCTCTGTACATGCCTTCACCCTCTCAATCAATACCCTCCCATATAATTTACCAGGAATACTCAACAAACTTATACCTCTGTAATTTGAGCACTCACTCTTATCCCCTTTGCCTTTGTACAATGGCACTATGCACGCATTCCGCCAATCCTCAGGCACCTCACCATGAGTCATACATACATTAAATAACCTTACCAACCAGTCAACAATACAGTCACCCCCTTTTTTAATAAATTCCACTGCAATACCATGCAAACCTGCTGCCTTGCCGGCTTTCATCTTCCGCAAAGCTTTTACTACCTCTTCTCTGTTTACCAAATCATTTTCCCTAACCCTCTCACTTTGCACACCACCTCGACCAAAACACCCTATATCTGCCACTCTATCATCAAACACATTCAACAAACCTTCAAAATACTCACTCCATCTCCTTCTCATATCACCACTATTGTTATCACCTCCCCATTTGCGCCCTTCACTGAAGTTCCCATTTGCTCCCTTGTCTTACGCACTTTATTTACCTCCTTCCAGAACATCTTTTTTATTCTCCCTAAAATTTAATGATACTCTCTCACCCCAACTCTCATTTGCCCTTTTTTTCACCTCTTGCACCTTTCTCTTGACCTCCTGTCTCTTTCTTTTATACGTCTCCCATCTCAACTGCATTTTTTCCCTGCAAAAATCGTCCAAATGCCTCTCTCTTCTTTTTTCACTATATATATATATATACATATACACACACATACACACACACCATGTATGAAGTGGTGATACATATCACAACCCCAAGTATTTATTGTGACTCATATCACAACCCCATGGTATGAAGTGTGACACATATTCACAACCCCATGTATTTATTGTGACTCATATCACAACCCCATGGTATGAAGTGTGACAATATCACAACCCATGTATGAAGTGTTGACACATATCACAACAACATGTATGAAGTGTGACTCATATCACAACCCCATGTTTGAAGTGTGACACATATTCACAACACCATGTATGAAGTGGACACATATCACAACACCATGAATGAAGTGTGACACAATATCACAACACCATGTAGAAGTGTGACACATATTCACAACACCATGTATGAAGTTGTGACACATATCACAACCCCATGGTATGAAGTGTGACACCTATCACAACACCATGTATGAAGTGTGACAAATATCACAACACCATGTAAGAAGTGTGACACATATTCACAACCCCATGTATGAAGTTGACACATATCACAACCCATGTATGAAGTTGATACATATCACAACCCTTGTATGAAGTGTGACACAATATCACAACCCATGTATGAAGTGGACACATATCACAACCCCATGTTATGAAGTGTGACAAATATCACAACACCATGTAATGAAGTGTGATACATATCACAACCCCAAGTATGAAGTGTGATACATATCACAACCCCAAGATTTATTGTGACTCATATCACAACCCCAAGTTTTTATTGTGACTTCATATCACAACCCCATGTTTGAAGTGTGACACAAATCACAACACCATGTAAGAAGTGTGACACATATCAACAACACCATGTATGAAGTGTGACACATAACACAACACCATGTATGAATGTGATACATATCACAACCCCATGTGTTTAGTGTGACACATATCACACCCCATGTATGAAGTTGACACACATCACAACCCCATGTATGAAGTGTGACCACATATCACAACCCCAAGTATTTATTGTGACTCATATCACAACCTCATGTATTTCGTGTGACACATATCACAACCCCAATATTTATTGTGACTCATATCACAACCCCAATATTTATTGTGACTCTTATCACAACCCCATGTATGAAGTTGACACATATCACAACCCCAATATTTATTGTGACTCTTATCACAACCCCAAGATTTATTGTGACTCATATCACAACCCCATGTATGAATGTGACACATATCAACAACCCCAAGTATTTATTGTGACTCTTATCACAACCCCAAGTTTTTATTGTGACTCATATCACAACCTCAAGTATTTAATGTGACTCATATCACAACACCATTATGAAGTGTGACACACATCACAACCACATGTATGAAGTGTGACTCATATCACAACCTCATGTATTTCGTGTGACACATATCACATCCCCATGTATGAAGTGTGACACTTATCACAACCCCACATTTTTAGCGTGACACATATCACAACAACATGTATGAAGTGTGACACATATTACAACCTTCATGTATGAAGTGTGAACATATCACAACCCCACATTTTTAGCGTGACACATATCACAACTCCACATATTTAGTGTGACACTTATCACAACCCCATGTATGAAGTTGACACATATCACAACCCCACATATTAGTGTGACACTTATCACAACCCCATGGTATGAAGTGTGACACATATCACAACTCCACATATTTAGTGTGACACTTATCACAACCCCAAGTTTTTATTGTGACTCATATCACAACCCCAAGTATTTATTGTGACTCTTATCACAACCCCATGTATTTATTGTGACTCTTATCACAACCCCATGTATTTATTGTGACTCTTATCACAACCCCAAGTATTTATTGTGACTTCATATCACAACCTCAAGTATTTATTGTGACTCATATCACAACACCATTATGAAGTGTGACACATATTCACAACACCATGTATGAATGTGATACATATCACAACCCCAAGTATTTATTGTGACTCTTATCACAACCCCAAGTATTTATTGTGACTTCATATCACAACCCCAAGTTTTTATTGTGACTCTTATCACAACCCCAAGTATTTATTGTGACCTCATATCACAACCCCATGTAATGAAGTGTGACACAAATCACAACACCATGTATGAAGTGAGACACATATCACAACACCTGTATGAAGTGTGACACATTCACAACCCCATGTATGAAGTGTGAACACATATCACAACCTCATGTATTTCGTGTGACACATATCACAACCCCAAGTATTTAATGTGACTCATATCACAACCCCAAGTATTTATTGTGACTCATATCAACAACCCCAAGTATTTATTGTGACTTCATATCACAACCCCATTTATTTAGTGTGACACATATCCACAACCCCATGTATGAGTGTGACACATATCACAACTCCACATATTTAGTGTGACACTTATCACAACCCCATGTAATGAAGTGTGATACATATCACAACCCCATGTATGAGTGTGACACATATCTCAACCCCAAGTATTTATTGTGACTCATATCACAACCTCATGTATGAAGTGTGACACAATCACAACACCATGTATGAAGTGTGACCACACATCACAACCCTTGTATGAAGTGTGACCACACATCACAACCCCATGTATGATGTGTGACACATATCACAACACCTGTATGAAGTGTGACTCATATCACAACCCCATTTATTTAGTGTGACACATATCAACAACCCCATGTATGAAGTTGACACATATCACAACCCTTGTATGAAGTGTGACACTATCACAACCCCATGTTATGAAGTGTGACACCTATCACAACACCATGTATGAAGTGGTGATACATATCACAACCCCATTATGAAGTGTGACACACATCAACAACCCCATGTATGAAGTGTTACACATATCACAACCCCATTTATTTAGTGTGACACATATCCACAACACCATGTATGAAGTGTGACACTTATCACAACCCCAAGTTTTTATTGTGACTCTTATCACAACCCCATGTTTGAAGTGTGACACAAATCACAACCCCAAGTATTTATTTGACTCATATCACAACCTCATGTATGAAGTGTGATACATATCACAACACCATGTATGAAGTGTGACACTATCACAACCCCATGTTTGAAGTGTGACACATATCAACAACCCCATGTATGAAGTTGACACATATCACAACCCCATGTATTTATTGTGACTCATATCACAACCCCACATATTTATTGTGACACATATCACAACCCCATTATGAAGTGTGACACCTATCACAACACCATGTATGAAGTTGACACATATCACAACCCTTGTATGAAGTGTGACACTTATCACAACCCCATGTATTTATTGTGACTCATATCACAACCCCAAGTTTTTATTGTGACTCATATCACAACCCCAAGTATTTAATGTGACTCATATCACACCCCAAGTATTTATGTGACTCATATCACAACCTCAAGTATTTATTGTGACTCTTATCACAACCCCAAGTATTTATTGTGACCTCATATCACAACCCCATTTATTTAGTGTGACACATATCACAACCCCACATTTTTAGCGTGACACATATCACAACCCCAAGTATTTATTGTGACTCTTATCACAACCCCAAGTATTTATTGTGACTTCATATCACAACCCCAATATTTATTGTGACTCATATCAACAACCCCAAGTATTTATGTGACTCATATCACAACCCCACATTTTTAGCGTGACACATATCACAACCCCATGTATGAATGTGACACATATCACACCCCATGTATGAAGTGTGACACATATCCACAACCCCATGTATTTATTGTGACTCATATCACAACCCCAAGTTTTTATTGTGACTCATATCACAACCCCATGGTATGAAGTGTGACACAAATCACAACCCCAAGTATTATTGTGACTCATATCACAACCCCAAGTATTTATTGTGACTCTTATCACAACCCCAAGTATTTATTGTGACTCATATCACAACCCCATGTATGAGTGTGACACATATCCACAACCCCATGTATGAATGTGATACATATCACAACCCAATGTATGAAGTGTGACACCATATCACAACACCATTATGAAGTGTGACACAATCACAACACCATGTTTGAAGTGTGACACATAACACAACCCCATGTAATGAAGTGTGACACATAACACAACCCCATGTATGAAGTGTGACTCATATCACAACCTCAAGTATTTATTGTGACTCTTATCACAACCCCAAGTATTATTGTGACTCATATCACAACCCCATTTATTTAGTGTGACACATATCACAACTCCACATATTTAGTGTGACACATATCACAACACATGTATGAAGTGTGAACATATCACAACCCCATGTATGAAGTGTGACCACATATCACAACCCCACATTTTTAGCGTGACACATATCACACCCCATGTATGAAGTTGACACATATCACAACACCATGTATGAAGTGTGACACTATCACAACCCCATGTATGAAGTGTGTCACATATCACAACCCCACATATTTAGTGTGACACATATCACAAACACCATGTATGAAGTGTGACTCATATCACACCCCAAGTATTTATGTGACTCATATCACAACACCAGTATGAAGTGTGACACATATCACAAACCATGTATGAAGTGTGACACCATATCACAACCCCATTTATTTAGTGTGACACTTATCACAACCCCATGTTATGAAGTGTGACACTTATCACAACCCCATGTTATGAAGTGTGACACAAATCACAACACCATGTAAGAAGTGTGACACATATCACAACCCTTGTATGAAGTGTGACTCATATCACAACCCCACATTTTTAGCGTGACACATATCACAAACCCCATGTATGAAGTGTGACACTTATCACAACCCCAAGTATTATTGTGACTCATATCACAACACCAGTATGAAGTGTGACACTTATCACAACCCCATGTATGAAGTGTACACATATCACAACCCCATTTATTTAGTGTGACACTTATCACAACCCCACATATTTAGTGTGACACATATCACAACCCTTGTATGAAGTGTGACTCATATCACACCCCAAGTATTTATTGTGACTCATATCACAACACCATGTTATGAAGTGTGACACAAATCACAACCCCATGTATGAGTGTGACACATATCAGCCCCACATATCTAGTGTGACACATATCAGCCCCACATATCTAGTGTGACACATATCACAACACCATGAATGAAGTGTGACACATTCACAACCCCATGTATGAAGTGTGATACATATCACAACCCCATGTATAAGTGTGATACATATCACAACACATGTATGAAGTGTGACCACATATCACAACCCCACATATTTAGTGTGACACATATCACAACACCATGTATGAATGTGATACATATCACAACACCATGTAAGAAGTGTGACACATATTCACAACACCATGTATAAGTGTGACACATATTCACAACCCCATGTAAGAAGTGTGATACATATCACAACCCCAATATTTATTGTGACTCATATCACAACCTCAAGTATATATTGTGACTCATATCACAACCTCAAGTATATATTGTGACTCATATCACAACCTCAAGTATATATTGTGACTCATATCACAACACCAGTATGAAGTGTGACACTTATCACAACCCCATGTATTTATTGTGACTCATATCACAACCCCAAGTATTTATTGTGACTCATATCAACAACCCCAAGTATTTATTGTGATCATATCACAACCCCATGTATTTATTGTGACTCATATCAACAACCCCATGTATGAAGTGAGACACATATCACAACCCATGTATGAAGTGTTACACATATCACAACACCATGAATGAAGTGTGACACATATCACAACACCATGTATGAAGTGAGACACATATCACAACACATGTATGAAGTGTGACACATATTCACAACCCCATGTTTGAAGTGTGACACATACACAACCCCATGTATGAAGTGGACACATATCAACAACCCCATGTATGAAGTGGTGATACATATCACAACCCCATGTTATGAAGTGTGACACATAGCACAACCCCATGTATTTATTGTGACTTCATATCACAACCCCAAGTATTTTATTGTACTCATATCACAACCTCATGTATGAAGTGTGATACATATCACAACCCCATGTATGAAGTGTTACACATATCACAACCCCATGATGAAGTGTGACACATATCACAACACCATGTATGAAGTGTTGACACATATCACAACCCCAAGTATTTAATGTGACTCATATCACAACCTCATGTATTTCGTGTGACACATATCACAACCCAATGTATGAAGTGTGATACATATCACAACACCTGTATGAAGTGTGACACTATCACAACCCCATGTTTGAAGTGTGACACATTCACAACCCCATGTAATGAAGTGTGACACATAACACAACCCCATGTATGATGTGTGACACATATCAACAACCCCAAGTATTATTGTGACTCATATCAACAACCCCAAGTATTTATTGTGGACTCATATCACAACACCATGTATGAAGTGTGACACATATCGCAACTCCAAGTATTTAGTGTGACACATATTCACAACACCATGTAATGAAGTGTGACACATATTCACAACACCATGTAATGAAGTGTGACACATATTCACAACCCCATGTATGAAGTTGTGACACATATCACAAACCATGTATGAAGTGTGACACCTATCACAACACCATGTTTGAAGTGTGACACATATTCACAACCCCATGTTATGAAGTGTGACACACATTCACAACCCCATGTATGAGTGTGACACATATCCACAACCCCATGTATTGAAGTGTGACACATATTACAACTCATGTATGAAGTGTGAACACATATCACAACACAATGTATGAAGTGTGATACATATCACAACCCCAAGTTTTTATTGTGACTCATATCAACAACCCCAAGTATTATTGTGACTCATATCACAACACCATGTAATGAAGTGTGACACATATTACAACCTTCATGTATGAAGTGTGGCACATAACTACATTTATGTAGTGTGACACATATCACAACCCTTGTATGAAGTGTGACACATATTCACAACACCATGTATGAAGTGTGACACATATTCACAACCCCATGTATTTATTGTGACTCTTATCACAACCCCATGTATGTAGTGTGACACATATCACAACCCCTGTATGAAGTGTGACCACATATCACAACCCCTGTATGAAGTGTGATACATATCACAACCACATGTATGAAGTGTGACAAATATCACAACACCATGTAGAAGTGTGACACATATTCACAACACCATGTAAGAAGTGTGACACATATTCACAACCCCATGTTATGAAGTGTGACACAATATCACAACACCATTATGAAGTGTGACACACACACAACCCCATGTATGAAGTGTTACACATATCACAACCCTTGTATGAAGTGTGATACATATCACAACACCAGTATGAAGTGTGACACTTATCACAACCCCAAGTATGAAGTGTGACACATACACAACACCATGTATGAATGTGATACATATCACAACACCATGTAAGAAGTGTGACACACATCACAACCCCATGTATGAAGGTGTGACACATATCAACAACCCCATGTATGAAGTGTGACAACATATCACAACACCAGTATGAAGTGTGACACATATCACAACACCATGTATGAAGTGTGACACATATTCACAACACCATGTAATGAAGTGTGATACATATCACAACACCTGTATGAAGTGTGACACTTATCACAACCCCACATATTTAGTGTGACACAATATCACAACCCCATGTATGAATGTGATACATATCACAACCCCATGTATGAATGTGATACATATCACAACCCCAATATTTATTGTGACTCATATCACACCCCAAGTATTTATTGTGACTCATATCACAACCCCATTTATTTAGTGTGACACATATTCACAACCCCATGTAAGAAGTGTGATACATATCACAACCCCAAGTTTTTATTGTGACTCATATCACAACCTCATGTATTTCGTGTGACACATATCAAAACACCATGTATGAAGTGGACACATATCACAACCCCATGTATGAAGTGTGACTCATATCACAACCCCATTTATGAAGTGTGACACCTATCACAACACCATGTAATGAAGTGTGACACATATTCACAACCCCATGTATGAAGGTGATACATATCACAACCCCAAGTATTTATTGTGATCATATCACAACCTCAAGTATATATTGTGACTCATATCACAACCTCAAGTATATATTGTGACTCATATCACAACACCATGTATGAATGTGATACATATCACAACCCCAATATTTATTGTGACTCTTATCACAACCCCATGTAAGAAGTGTGACACATATTCACAACCCCATGTAAGAAGTGTGACACATAACACAACACCATGTATGAAGGTGTGACACATATCACAACCCCAAGTATGAAGTGTGACACCTATCACAACACCATGTATGAAGTGGTGACACATATCACAAACCCCATGTATGAAGTGAGACACATATCACAACCCCAAGTATTTATTGTGGACTCATATCACAACCCCATGTATTTATTGTGACTCATATCAACAACCCCATGTATGAAGTGGACACATATCACAACACCATGTTTGAAGTGTGACACATATTACAACTCATGTATGAAGTGTGACAACATATCACAACACCATGTAAGAAGTGTGACACATATCGCAACTCCAAGTATTTAGTGTGACACTTATCACAACCCCAAGTAATTTATTGTGACTCATATCACAACACCATGAATGAAGTGTGACACATCACAACACCATGTATGAAGTGGTGATACATATCACAACACCATGTATGAATGTGACACATATTACAACCTCATGTATGAAGTGTGAACATATCACAACACCATTATGAAGTGTGACACATATCGCAACTCCAAGTATTTAGTGTGACACTTATCACAACACCATGTTATAGTGATGGTTGATTTGAATGCAGAGGTGAGTAATGTGGCAGTTGAGGGAATAATTGGTGTACGTGGGTTGTTCAGTGTTGTAAATGGAAATGGTGAAGAGCTTGTAGATTTATGTGCTGAAAAAAAAAAACTGGTGATTGGGAATACCTGGTATAAAAAGCGAGATATACATAAGTATACGTATGTAAATAGGAGAGATGGCCAGAGAGCGTTATTGGATTACGTGTTAATTGATAGGCGCGCGAAAGAGAGACTTTTGTATGTTAATATGCTGAGAGGTGCAACTGGAGGGATGTCTGATCATTATCTTTAGAGGCTAAGGTGAAGATTTGTATGGGTTTTCAGAAAAGAAGAGCGAATGTTGGCGTGAAAAGAGTGGTGAGAGTAAGTGAGCTTGGGAAGGAGACTTGTGTGAGGAAGTACCAGGAGAGACTGAGTACAGAATGGAAAAAGGTGAGAACAAAGGAGGTAAGGGGAGTGGGGGAGGAATGGGATGTATTTAGGGAAGCAGTGATGGCTTGCGCAAAAGATGCTTGTGGCATGAGAAGCGTGGGAGGTGGGTTGATTAGAAAGGGTAGTGAGTGGTGGGATGAAGAAGTAAGATTATTATTGAAAGAGAAGAGAGAGGCATTTGGACGATTTTTGCAGGGAAAAAATGCAAATGGGTGGGAGATGTAGAAACGAAAGAGGCAGGAGGTCAAGAGAAAGGTGCAAGAGGTGAAAAAGAGGGCAAATGAGAGTTGGGGTGAGAGAGTATCATTAAATTTTAGGGAGAATAAAAAGATGTTTTGGAAGGAGGTAGATAAAGTGCGTAAGACAAGGGAGCAAATGGGAACTTCAGTGAAGGGGGCTAATGGGGAGGTGATAACAAGTAGTGGTGATGTGAGAAGGAGATGGAGTGAGTATTTTGAAGGTTTGTTGAATGTGTTTGATGATAGAGTGGCAGATATAGGGTGTTTTGGTCGAGGTGGTGTGCAAAGTGAGAGGGTTAGGGAAAATGATTTGGTAAACAGAGAAGAGGTAGTAAAATCTTTGCGGAAGATGAAAGCCGGCAAGGCAGCAGGTTTGAATGGTATTGCAGTGGAATATATTAAAAAAGGGGGTGACTGTATTGTTGACTGGTTGGTAAGGTTATTTAATGTATGTATGATTCATGGTGAGGTTCCTGAGGATTGGCGGAATGCGTGCATAGTGCCATTGTACAAAGGGAAAGGGGATAAGAGTGAGTGCTCAAATTACAGAGGTATAAGTTTGTTGAGTATTCCTGGTAAATTATATGGGAGGGTATTGATTGAGAGGGTGAAGGCATGTACAGAGCATCAGATTGGGGAAGAGCAGTGTGGTTTCAGAAGTGGTAGAGGATGTGTGGATCAGGTGTTTGCTTTGAAGAATGTATGTGAGAAATACTTAGAAAAGGAAATGGATTTGTATATAGCATTTATGGATATGGAGAAAGCATATGATAGAGTTGATAGAGATGCTCTGTGGAAGGTATTAAGAATATATGGTGTGGGAGGCAAGTTGTTAGAAGCAGTGAAAAGATTTTATCGAGGATGTAAGGCATGTGTACGTGTAGGAAGAGAGGAAAGTGATTGGTTTTCAGTGAATGTAGGCTTGCGGTAGGGGTGTGTGATGTCTCCATGGTTGTTTAATTTGTTTATGGATGGGGTTGTTAGGGAGGTGAATGCAAGAGTTTTGGAAAGAGGGGCAAGTATGCAGTGTGTTGTGGATGAGAGAGCTTGGTAAGTGAGTCAGTTGTTGTTCGCTGATGATACAGCGCTGGTGGCTGATTCATGTGAGAAACTGCAGAAGCTGGTGACTGAGTTTGGTAAAGTGTATGAAAGAAGAAAGTTAAGAGTAAATGTGAATAAGAGCAAGGTTATTAGGTACATTGGGGTTGAGGGTCAAGTCAATTTGGAGGTAAGTTTGAATGGAGAAAAACTGGAGGAAGTAAAGTGTTTTAGATATCTGGGAATGGATCCGGCAGCGGATGGAACCATGAAAGCAGAAGTGAATCATAGGGTGGGGGAGGGGGCGAAAATTCTGGGAGCCTTGAAGAATGTTTGGAAGTCGAGAACTTTATCTCGGAAAGCAAATATGGGTATGTTTGAAGGAATAGTGGTTCCAACAATGTTGTATGGTTGCGAGGCATGGGCTATGGATAGAGTTGTGCGCAGGAGGGTGGATGTGCTGGAAATGAGATGTTTGAGGACAATATGTGGTGTGAGGTGGTTTGATCGAGTAAGTAATGTAAGGGTAAGAGAGATGTGTGGAAATAAAAAGAGTGTGGTTGAGAGAGCAGAAGAGGGTGTTTTGAAATGGTTTGGGCACATGGAGAGAATGAGTGAGGAAAGATTGACCAAGAGGATATATGTGTCAGACGTGGAGGGAACGAGAAGTGGGAGACCAAATTGGAGGTGGAAAGATGGAGTGAAAAAGATTTTGAGTGATCGGGGCCTGAACATGCAGGAGGGTGAAAGGCGTGCAAGGAATAGAGTGATTGGAACGATGTGGTATGCCGGGATCGACGTGCTGTCAATGGATTGAACCAGGGCATGTGAAGCGTGTGGGGTAAACCATGGAAAGTTCTGTGGGGCCTGGATGTGGAAAGGGAGCTGTGGTTTCGGTGCATTATTACATGACAGCTAGAGACTGAGTGTGAACGAATGGGGCCTTTGTTGTCTTTTCCAAGCGCTACCTCGCACACATGAGGGGGGAGGGGGTTGTTATTCTACGTGTGGCGAGATGGTGATGGGAATAAATAAAGGCAGACAGTATGAATTATGTAAATGTTTATATATGTATATGTCTGTGTGTGTATATATATATATGTGTACATTGAGATGTATAGGTATGTATATTTGTGTGTGTGGACGTGTATGTATATACATGTGTATGTGGGTGGGTTGGGTCATTCTACCGTCTGTTTCCTTGCGCTACCTCGCTAACGCGGGAGACAGCGACAAAGCAAAATAAATAAATAAATGAATATAATATATGTATAGTTTAAACTGGGTACAGGGTTTGTCTAATGCACATAAAGTTGAATACTGCAACATTTTTGCAGTTATTAATATTTTGATATGCTTTTTATTTCCCCAATATTGTTTTACCCTTTCACTGGTTCGGTAACAGAAGTATGAGTCACAACCTAAGGACAAATTATGATTCTAGAAATCTCTAAAGAAATTTACAGGCGAGGAAAACAGAACACTCTTGTACGAAGTAGGAATATTGTCATTACATACAGGAATATCCTAATTGTTCTAAAACAGCATTAGGTCTACCTCCAATTGGCCGGCCATCAAATAGTTGTATATTTGTAGTCATGTTTTTCTGGATGTTGATGACAGATGGTTTCCCTCTAATGTGAATGGTTTCTAATGTCTATACTCTCCTCCAATGTGAATGGTTTCTAATGTCTATACTCTCCTCTAATGTGAATGGTTTCTAATGTCTATACTCTCCTCTAATGTGAATGGTTTCTAATGTCTATACTCTCCTCCAATGTGAATGGTTTCTAATGTCTATACTCTCCTCCAATGTGAATGGTTTCTAATGTCTATACTCTCCTCCAATGTGAATGGTTTCTAATGTCTATACTCTCCTCTAATGTGAATGGTTTCTAATGTCTATACTCTCCTCTAATGTGAATGGATTCTAATGTCTATACTCTCCTCTAATGTGAATGGTTTCTAATGTCTATACTCTCCTCTAATGTGAATGGTTTCTAATGTCTATACTCTCCTCTAATGTGAATGGTTTCTAATGTCTATACTCTCCTCTAATGTGAATGGTTTCTAATGTCTATACTCTCCTCTAATGTGAATGGTTTCTAATGTCTATACTCTCCTCTAATGTGAATGGTTTCTAATGTTTATACTCTCCTCTAATCATCACAATTGGTAATGATTTTTATTGTTATTTACTATGATCTCTCTCGTTCGTCTCGTTCCATGCTTTTCTTCATGATATGTTTTGAAAAAGGTGTTCTTTTGTCTTCATAAATTTTACTCATTGTAAGACTCGGGTAGGTGGACACATTGTAAGACGCGGGTAGGTGGACACATTGTAAGACGCGGGTAGGTGGACACATTGTAAGACTCGGGTAGGTGGACACATTGTAAGACTCGGGTAGGTGGACACATTGTAAGACCCGGGTAGCTGGACACATTGTAAGACTCGGGTAGCTGGACACATTGTAAGACCCGGGTAGGTGGACACATTGTAAGACGCGGGTAGCTGGACACATTGTAAGACGCGGGTAGCTGGACACATTGTAAGACCCGGGTAGCTGGACACATTGTAAGACTCGGGTAGCTGGACACATTGGAAGACTCGGGTAGCTGGACACATTGTAAGACCCGGGTAGCTGGACACATTGTAAGACTCGGGTAGCTGGACACATTGTAAGACCCGGGTAGGTGGACACATTGTAAGACGCGGGTAGGTGGACACATTGTAAGACGCGGGTAGCTGGACACATTGTAAGACTCGGGTAGCTGGACACATTGGAAGACTCGGGTAGCTGGACACATTGTAAGACGCGGGTAGCTGGACACATTGTAAGACGCGGGTAGCTGGACACATTGTAAGACCCGGGTAGCTGGACACATTGTAAGACCCGGGTAGGTAGACACATTGTAAGACTTGGGTAGCTGGACACATTGTAAGACTCGGGTAGGTGGACACATTGTAAGACCCGGGTAGGTGGACACATTGTAAGACTCGGGTAGGTGGACACATTGTAAGACCCGGGTAGGTGGACACATTGTAAGACCCGGGTAGGTGGACACATTGTAAGACCCGGGTAGGTGGACACATTGTAAGACCCGGGTAGGTGGACACATTGTAAGACTCGGGTAGCTGGACACATTGTAAGACGCGGGTAGCTGGACAGATTGTAAGACCCGGGTAGGTGGACACATTGTAAGACTCGGGTAGGTGGACACATTGTAAGACTCGGGTAGCTGGACACATTGTAAGACTCGGGTAGCTGGACACATTGTAAGACTCGGGTAGCTGGACACATTGTAAGACTCGGGTAGGTGGACACATTGTAAGACCCGGGTAGGTGGACACATTGTCCAGTGTGCACCTATATGTAGGTAGTACTTTGTAAGATATGAAAGATTCCTGTAGAGTGATAAGTTATGGAAGAGGTTGTGATACCAGTGATACAACCTCATGTAACGTTTCATTTGCTATGTATACATTTACATTATGTATACTTACTGTGATCAGTAAGTATGGATATATTCATGTATTGTTTCGCTAACTTGGTTGTATATTTCTGGCATTATCAGGCGGTGAAGTCGAATCTTGACAAGACACCAAATAACTTAGCCTCACTAACACTGGTGATGCGCGCAGTGGGACAAGTCACCTCAGATCACGCACACCTTCATACTGCTCTCCTGGACGTACGTCAGATGTTTCACACTCTCCATGTTTATGGCATTCAGGTGAGACCAAGTATGAGTCACTATTTATGCATGATGGAATCCTGTTGGTACATTGTCTTATATATATTTACCATCACTACACCTTACACCTTCACTACACCTTACACCTTCACTACACTTTTAACTTCACTACACCTTACACCTTCACTATACCTTACACCTTCACTACACCTTATACCTTCACTACACCTTATACCTTCACTACACCTTATACCTTCACTACACCTTATACCTTCACTACACCTTATACCTTCACTACACCTTATACCTTCACTACACCTTATACCTTCACTACACCTTATACCTTCACTACACCTTTAACTTCACCATCTGATACAGAAGTGAAAACCTTCATCCATAAAATAGGGGCCAGGGTAGCCTAGCTAATGCCTACTTGGCCAGGGTAGCCTAGCTAGTGCCCACTTGGCTAGGGTAATCTAGCTAGTGCCTACTTGGCCAGGGTAGCCTAGCTAGTGCCCACTTGGCTAGGGTAATCTAGCTAGTGCCTACTTGGCCAGGGTAGCCTAGCTAGTGCCCACTTGGCTAGGGTAATCTAGCTAGTGCCTACTTGGCCAGGATAGCCTAGCTAGTGCCCACTTGGCTAGGGTAATCTAGCTAGTGCCTACTTGGCCAGGGTAGCCTAGCTAGTGCCCACTTGGCTAGGGTAATCTAGCTAGTGCCTACTTGGCCAGGGTAGCCTAGCTAGTGCCCACTTGGCTAGGGTAATCTAGCTAGTGCCTACTTGGCCAGGGTAGCCTAGCTAGTGCCCACTTGGCTAGGGTAATCTAGCTAATGCCTACTTGGCCAGGGTAGCCTAGCTAGTGCCCACTTGGCTAGGGTAATCTAGCTAGTGCCTACTTGGCCAGGGTAGCCTAGCTAGTGCCCACTTGGCTAGGGTAATCTAGCTAGTGCCTACTTGGCCAGGGTAGCCTAGCTAGTGCCCACTTGGCTAGGGTAATCTAGCTAGTGCCTACTTGGCCAGGATAGCCTAGCTGGTGCCAACTCATCATTCCCTGTTATTGTGATTGCGTCATTCTGTGGGACGTGAAAAATACATGTAAAGATGTTTCCGAGATACGTTGTGTATAGGCCACTTTTGGATGACCGTATCTTACTTTTTCTTCCTTTAAAATGAAACTCAGATAAGATGTATCTCATGTTATCTGTACCATACTAACATATATTGTTATCTGTACCATACTAACATATATTGTTATCTGTACCATACTAACATATATTGTTATCTGTACCATACTAACATATATTGTTATCTGTACCATACTAACATATATTGTTATCTATATTATACTAACATATATTGTTATCTGTACCATACTAACATATATTGTTATCTATATTATACTAACATATATTGTTATCTGTACCATACTAACATATATTGTTATCTGTACCATACTAACATATATTGTTATCTATATTATACTAACATAATATTGTTATCTGTACCATACTAACAAATATTGTTATCTGTACTATATTATATTTATTTATTTATTCATTTTGCTTTGTCGCTGTCTCCCGCGTTAGCGAGGTAGCGCAAAGAAACAGACGAAAGAATGGCCCAACCCACCCACATACACATGTATATACATACACGTCCACACTCGCAAATATACATGCCTATACATCTCAGCGTATACATATATATACACACACAGACACATACGTATATACACAAGCACATAATTCATACTGTCTGCCTTTATTCATTCCCATCGCCACCCCGCTACACATGAAATAACAACACCCTCCCCCCTCATGTGCGCGAGGTAGCGCTAGGAAAAGACAACAAAGGCCACATTCGTTTACACTCAGTCTCTAGCTGTAATGTGATAATGCACCGAAACCACAGCTCCTTTCCACATCCAGGCCCCAAAGATCTTTCTATGGTTTACCCCAGACGCTTCACATGCCCTGGTTCAATCCATTGACAGCACATCGACCCCGGTATACCACATCGTTCCAATTCACTCTATTCCTTGCACGCCTTTCACCCTCCTACATGTTCAGGCCCCGATCACTCAAAATCTTTTTCTCTCCATCTTTCCACCTCCAATTTGGTCTCCCACTTCTCGTTCCCTCCACCTCTGACACATATATCCACTTGGTCAATCTTTCCTCACTCATTCTCTCCATGTGACCAAACCATTTCAAAACACCCTCTTCTGCTCTCTCAACCACACTCTTTTTATTACCACACATCTCTCTTACCGTATTATTACTCGATCAAACCACCTCACACCACATATTGTCTTCAAAAATCTCATTTCCAGCACATCCAACCTCCGCACAACTCTGTCTATAGCCCAAGCCTTGCAACCCTTCAAACATAACCATTTTTGCTTTCCGAGATAATGTTCTCGACTTCCACACATTCTTCAACGCTCCCAGAACTTTCACCCCCTCCCCCACCCTATGATTCACTTCTGCTTCCATGGTTCCATCTCTGCCCAATCCACTCACAGATATCTAAAACACTTCACTTCCTCTAGTTTTTCTCCATTCAAACTTGCCTCCCAATTAATTTGACCCTCAACCCTACTGTACCTAATAACCTTGCTCTTACTCACATTTACTCTCAGCTTTCTTCTTTCACACACTTACCAAACTCAGTCACCAGCTTCTGCAGTTTCTCACATGAATCAGCCACCAGCGCTGTATCAAAAGCGAATAACAACTGACTCACTTCCCAAGCTCTCTCATCCACAACAGACTGCATACTTGCCCCTCTTTCCAAAACTCTTGCATTCACCTCCCTAACAACCCCATCCATAAACAAATTAAACAACCATGGAGACATCACACACCCCTGCCGCAAATCTACATTCACATAGAACCAATCATTTTCCTCTCTTACTACACGTGCACATGCCTTACATTCTCGATAAAAACTTTTCACTGCTTCTAACAACTTGCCTCCACTCCATATATTTCTAATACCTTCCACAGAGCATCTCTATCACCTCTGTAATATGCCTTCTCCAGATCCATAAATGCTACATACAAATCCATTTGCTTTTCTAAGTATTTCTCACATACATTCTTCAAAGCAAACACCTGATCCACACATCCTCTACCACTTCTGAAACCACACTGCTCTTCCCTAATCTGATGCTCTGTACATGCCTTCACCCTCTCAGTCAATACCCTCCTATAATTTGAGCACTCACTCTTATCCCCTTTGCCTTTGTACAATGGCACTATGCAAGCATTCCGCCAATCCTCAGGCACCTCACCATGAGTCATACATACATTAAATAACCTTATCAACCAGTCGACAATACAGTCACCCCCTTTTTTGATAAATTCCACTGCAACACCATCCAAACCTGCTGCCTTGCCGGCTTTCATCTTCCGCAAAGCTTTTACTACCTCTTCTCTGTTTACCAGATCATTCTCCCTAACCCTCTCACTTTGCACACCACCTTGACTAAAACACCCTATATCTGCCACTCTATCATCAAACACATTCATCAAACCTTCAAAATACTCACTCCATCTCCTTCTCACATCGCCACTACTTGTTATCACCTTCCCATTAGCCCCTTTCACTGAAGTTCCCATTCGCTCCCTTGTCTTACGCACTTTATTTACCTCCCTCAAAAACATCTTTTTATTCTCCCTAAAATTTTATGATACTCTCTCGCCCCAACTCTCATTTGCCCTCTTTTTCACCTCTTGCACCTTTCTCTTGACCTCCTGTCTCTTTCTTTTATACATCTCCCAGTCATTTGCATTATTTCCTTGAAAAAGTTGTCCAAATGCCTCTCTTCTCTTTCACTAATAATCTCACTTCTTCATCCCACCACTCACTACTCTTTCTAATCTGGCCATCTCCCACGCTTCTCATGCCACAAGCATCGTTTGCGAAAGCCATCACTGCTTCCTTAAATACATTCCATTCCTACCCCACTCCCCTTACGTCCTTTGTTCTCACCTTTTTCCATTCTGTACTCAGTCTGTCCTGGTACTTCCTCACACAAGTCTCCTTCCCAAGCTCACTTACTCTTCACCCCAACATTCTTTCTTCTTTTCTGAAAACCTCTACAAATCTTCACCTTCGCCTCCATAAGATAATGATCAGACATCCCTCCAGTTGCACCTCTCAGCACATTAACATCCAAAAGTCTCTTTCGCGCGTCTATCAATCAACACGTAATCCAATAATGCTCTCTGGCCATCTCTCCTACTTACGTACGTATACTTATGTATATCTCGCTTTTTAAACCAGGTATTCCCAATCACCAGCACATAAATCTACAAGCTCTTCACCATTTCCATTTACAACACTGAACACCCCATGTACACCAATTATTCCCTCAACTGCCACATTACTCACCTTTGCATTCAAATCACCCTTCACTATAACCCGGTCTCGTGCACCAAAACTACTAACACACTCACTCAGCTGCTCCCAAAACACTTGCCTCTCATGGTCTTTCTTTACCTGCCCAGGTGCATATGCACTAATATTCACCCATCTCTCTCCATCCACTTTCAGTTCCACCCATATCAATCTAGAGTTTACTTTCTTACACTCTATCACATACTCCCGCCACTCCTGTTTCAGGAGTACTGCTACTCCTTCCAGTGCTCTTGTCCTCTCACTAACCCCTGACTTTACTCCCAAGTCATTCCCAAACCACTCTTCCCCTTTACCCTTGAGCTTCGTTTCACTCAGAGCCAAAACATCCAGGTTCCTTTCCTCAAACATACTACGTATCTCTCCCTTTTTGTCATCTTGGTTACATCCACACACATTTAGTCACCCAAATCTGAGCCTTCGAGGAGGATGAGCGCTCCCCGCGTGACTCCTTCTTCTGTTTCCCATTTTAGAAAGTTAAAATACTATACTGACATATATAGATATATTGTTATCTGTATTCTACTAACATATATTGTTATCTGAACCATACTAACATATATTGTTATCTATACTATACTAGCATATATTGTTATCTGTACTCTACTAACATATATTGTTATCTGTACCATAGTAACATATATTGTTATCTGTACTATACTAGCATATATTGTAATCTATACTATACTAGCATATATTAATATTTATACCATAATAACATATATTGTTACATTCATTAATTAGAGGATAAAAGATAAGAAAGCTTCCTATATATTGCCTGTGTGTCATACGGAGTGACTTAAAATGCCAGGTGCTGGAAACCCTCACTATCTTGTATTTCAGAGTGTAAAACTTGGAATAGAAGAAGACTCAGTGTGTGAATGTGTATGGATGTATAGGAGAGAGGTCCAGGTAGCACATTGAGGGGAGGAACATGCATGTTCCAGCTCTAGATAAAACAAAGCTGAAGCAAGTGTAAGGGAAAGAATGGTTTGGGACTGTCTTAGGGGTAAAGTCAGGGGTTAGTGTGAAGACAAGAGATAAGGGGTAGTATTTCTGTTGAATCAGGATTTGTGGGAGTGTGTGACAGTGTAAGAAAGTGAGTCCCAGATTGATGGAGGTATAAATGAGGGGATGGAGGAGGAGATGAAAGTGTTTTTGGAGGAGTTGAGTGAGTACGTCAGCAATTGTGATGTAAGTGATCGGGTATAGATAATGAGGGATTTGAATCTTAGAGTGGGTAATGAGACAGTTGAAGGTGTGAATGAGGGTATGGGGTAGTCAGTGATTTGAGTAAAACTGGTGAATAGCTTGTGAGTTGCATACTGAGAAAGAACCGGTGGTCGGGAACACCTGGTTCAAAAATGAGGGATATACATAAGTATACATGGAAGAGTAAGGAAGATGATAAGTGGATATCATAAGATAATGTACTAAATTAATAGGTGTGCAAAAGAGAGACTCTTAACTGTGAATGTGCAAGGACGAGCAGCAGAAGGGATGTCTAATCTTCACTTGGTGGAGGGGAGTGTTAAGTTTTGTAGAGGCTTTAAGACAAGAGGTAATGATATGGGTGGGAAGAGGGAGGTGAAAGCAAGTGAGTTTCGAAAGGAGACTAATGAGAGGAAATGTCAGGAGGGAATGATGACAATAGGTGAGAGTAAATCAAATTATAAGAGTGGGTGAGAAAATGGGAGGTATTGAGGGAAGTCCTGCTGACATGTGCGAGAGAAGTGTGTTAAGTGCAGAAGGCATGAGGTGTGCATGTGAACTAGGGTAGAGATGAATGGACGTTACACGTAGGGAAGGACTGTGATGGACTGGAAGATGTAGCATCAGGCCAAGAGGAATATGCAGGGCTGAAAAAGAGCCCAAATGAGAATAGGTGTGAGTAAGGAACAGCAAAATCGGAGAAAAAAAACGAATGTTTTGAAAATGGGTTGTGTGAGGAAAACAGAACTAATGAGATTTTTAGTGAAAGGGGCAAATGAGGAAGTGGCATCAGGCAAACATGAGCTGAAGATATGGAATGAATATTTTGGAGGATTGATGAATGTGTTTCATGATAGGGTGGTAGATGCAGGATGATTGGGTCGGGGTGGAATGCAAAGTGCGAGTCATGGAAAGTGATTTAGTGAAAAGAGAAGAGGTGGTGAAAACCTTGCGGAAGATGATGTGTAGCAAGGCGGCTGGAGGCGGCTGCAGTTGAGTTTCTCAAGAAAGGGGATGAATGATGTTTATTGGTTAGTTAGGGTTCTTAATGCATATATGGATCGTGGTGATGTGCTTCAGGATTGGCAGAATGTTTGTTAGTGACTGTTTATAAAAGTAAGGGGACAAAAAAAAGGAATGTAAATCACATAAGTATAATCTTTTTGAGCATATTATGTCTAATAGGAGAGTGATAGCTATGAGTGGCATGCACAGAGCATCAAACTGGAGAGGAACAATGTGTCTTCAGGAGTGGAAGATGATGTATGGATCAGATGTTTGCTTTAAAAATTTGCGCGAGAAGTATTCAGATAAACAGAAGTACTTGTATGTAGCATTTATGGATCTGGAGAAGGCGTATGATAGGGTTGATAGAGATGCTCTATTGAAGATGTTATGAATATATGGCGCTCAAGGAAAGCTGCTAGAAACAGTGAAGAGTTTTTTAATCAAATAAGTAAATGACTGAGTTTGAGAAGTTAAAAGTAAATGTGAATAAGCAATGCCATTACGTTCAGGGACAATGTTAGTTAGGGTGTGAGTGTGAATAGAGAAAACATGGAGGAAGTAAAGTGTTTTAGATGATAGAGCAAGGTATGAAAATTGGTGTAGGGCATTAAGAGTCATACGACAAAGTAAACGCCATTATGAAGCTTATATTGTTAAAGATAGCAGAAGCAACAGTAAGGTGTTTTATATTGTTAAAGATAGCAGAAGCAACAGTAAGGTGTTTTATATTGTTAAAGATAGCAGAAGCAACAGTAAGGTGTTTTACATTTGTTTAAAGAAGCAGATATGCACAGTAATGGTTTTTAATATTGTTAAAGAAGCAGACAGAAAGTAATGTTTTGTTTTATATTGTTTTCGAAGAAGCACAAGCAACAGTCAATGAGTTTATTGATTAAAGATAGGCAGACAGACAAACCAGTAATGGTTATATAATGTTGTTAAAGATAGCAGAAGCAACAGTAAGGTGTTTTACAGTTATGTTTAAAGGAAGAGAGTTATGACCCAGTCAACTGGTCTATCAGTTACGATAACTTAGTTCAAGACAACGAAGCCATGACAAAAATATTAAATGACTTTTGTTCTTTTTCATCTGTATTTCCGATCGAAGGCACAAGCCAGGTCCCGAATGCATGTTTCATTGATAAGAGAGAACGTTCTCGAGCAGACAGACAAACCCGAGGACATGCGTCCACCAATAAATGGAATGAAAGAAATCAAACAGCAGACGCTGATCAGTTTTATCCGAGAACAATGAAAGAGGCGAAAAATAAGATAGTTAAGTCCTTGACTGCCCTCTTCAATAAGTCACTTGCTACAGGAGAAGTTGCACATAAATGGAAGTTTGCTAATATAACAACGGTATTTGAAAATTATGTGATAAGTCACTGCTCAGAAATTATCATCCTATTATTTTAAAGTTTGTAGTAATGAAACTTATGGAAACCATCATGCGAGATAGAACTGTAAACCATTTCTGGCACCACCACTTAATAACCATTTCTGGCACCACCACTTAATAACCATTTCTGGCACCACCACTTAATAACCATTTCTGGCACCACCACTTAATAACCATTTCTGGCACCACCACTTAATAACCATTTCTGGCACCACCACTTAATAACCATTTGTGGCACCACCACTTAATAACCATTTCTGGCACCACCACTTAATAACCATTTCTGGCACCACCACTTAATAACCATTTCTGGCACCACCACTTAATAACCATTTCTGGCACCACCACTTAATAACCATTTCTGGCACCACCACTTAATAACCATTTCTGGCACCACCACTTAATAACCATTTGTGGCACCACCACTTAATAACCATTTCTGGCACCACCACTTAATAACCATTTCTGGCACCACCACTTAATAACCATTTCTGGCACCACCACTTAATAACCATTTCTGGCACCACCACTTAATAACCATTTCTGGCACCACCACTTAATAACCATTTCTGGCACCACCACTTAATAACCATTTCTGGCACCACCACTTAATAACCATTTCTGGCACCACCACTTAATAACCATTTCTGGCACCACCACTTAATAACCATTTCTGGCACCACCATTAAAAATCATGCACAACGCTTAATACCATTTCTATCCGGAACATATGAACATTTTGGCGAAACATACAATAATTAATCCTTTACTGCCCATCTTCAATAACATTCTCAGGAGACAGTCCACTATTAAAATTTTGCCCAATTAATAACACTATTTGGACACACTTAATTAACCATTTTGACATCACTTAAAAACATTTATGGCACACACTTAATAACCATTTCGGCACACCACTTAATAACCATTTTGGCACCACCACTTAATAACCATTTCTGGCACCACCACTTAATAACCATTTCTGGCACCACCACTTAATAACCATTTCTGGCACCACCACTTAATAACCATTTCTAGCACCACCACTTAATAACCATTTCTGGCACCACCACTTAATAACCATTTCTAGCACCACCACTTAATAACCATTTCTGGCACCACCACTTAATACATTTGGCAACCATTTATAACCCTTTCTGGCACCACCACTTAATAACCATTCTGAACAAGTTTTGACAACCATTCGGCACCACTCTGACAACATTTCTTGTACACTATATAACATTGTGAGGCAGGAACTTAAAAGCATTTGATTATCATTTGATACTAGTTTTCAAACATTCGATTACGTTGACAAATTTCCAGCGATAAGTCAACATGGTAAGGAGGAGTAATCAGCGAATTGAAGTTTTGACTGATTTAAAACAGATTGTGATTAAATTTGGCAAATCTCAAATGGTATAGACGTAACACAGTGAATAGCTCAAGTTATTCGACTCTTGAACCGAGTTCTTTTTCAAATGTATTAATGATAGACGTAAAATGGGCTCAAACGTTACGGTTATCAAAATTAAGTGAAGATATAATTTGGGAATCAGATCCACAAATACTGAAGTCTAAACCTGAAATCATAACAAAAATGATGGACCGGGTTCATAACTGCTACATGATATCTAGTACCGGGGTTTATACTGTACTGTTCTAGTAGTGGTGTGTTGCAGTAGTGGTGTGTTGCAGTAGTGGTGTGTTGCAGTAGTGATGTATTGTAGTAGTGGTGTGTTGCAGTAGTGGTGTGTTGTAGTAGTGGTGTGTTGCAGTAGTGATGTATTGTAGTAGTGGTGTGTTGCAGTAGTGGTGTGTTGCAGTAGTGGTGTGTTGCAGTAGTGGTGTGTTGCAGTAGTGATGTGTTGCAGTAGTGGTGTGTTGCAGTAGTGGTGTGTTAGTAGTGATGTGTTGCAGTAGTGGTGTGTTGTAGTAGTGATGTGTTGCAGTGTCTTTTGTTGCAGTAGTAGCTTGTTGCAGTGATGGCACATTGCAGTAGTGATGTGTTGTAGTAGTGGTGTGTTGCAGTAGTGATGTATTGTAGTAATGGTGTGTTGCAGTAGTGGTGTGTTGTAGTAGTGGTGTGTTGCAGTAGTGGTGTGTTGTAGTAGTGGTGTGTTGCGGTAGTGGTGTGTTGTAGTAGTGGTGTGTTGCAGTAGTGGTGTGTTGTAGTAGTGGTGTGTTGCGGTAGTGGTGTGTTGTAGTGGTGGTTTGTTGCAGTAGTGTTGTGTTGTAGTAGTGGTGTGTTGCAATAGTGGTGTGTTGTAGGAGTGGTGTGTTGCAGTAGTGGTGTTGTAGTAGTGGTGTGTTGCAGTAGTGGTGTGTTGTAGTAGTGATGTGTTGCAGTAGTGGTGTGTTGTAGTAGTGGTGTGTTGCAGTAGTGGTGTGTTGCAGTAGTGGTGTGTTGCAGTAATGATGTGTTGCAGTAGTGGTGTGTTGCAGTAGTGGTGTTTGTGGTAGTGATGTGTTGCAGTAGTTGTGTGTTGTAGTAGTGATGTGTTGCAGTAGTCTTTTGTTGCAGTAGTAGCTTGTTGCAGTGATGGCACATTGCAGTAGTGATGTATTGTAGTTGTGGTTTGTTGCAGTAGTGATGTACTGTAGTAGTGGTGTGTTGCAGTAGTGGTGTGTTGTAGTAGTGGTGTGTTGCAGTAGTGGTGTGTTGTAGTAATGGTGTGTTGCAGTAGTGATGTATTGTAGTAGTGGTGTGTTGCAGTAGCGGTGTGTTGCAGTAGTGGCTTGTTCCAGTGGTGGCTTGTTTTAGTAGTGGTGTGTTGCAGTAGTGGCTTGTTGCAGTAGTGGTGTGTTGCAGAAGTGGTTTGTTGCAGTAGTGGTGTGTTGTAGTAATGGTGTGTTGCAGAAGTGGTTTGTTGCAGTAGTGGTGTGTTGTAGTAATGGTGTGTTGCAGTAGTGATGTATTGTAGTAGTGGTGTGTTGCAGTAGCGGTGTGTTGCAGTAGTGGCTTGTTCCAGTGGTGGCTTGTTTTAGTAGTGGTGTGTTGCAGTAGTGGCTTGTTGCAGTAGTGGTGTGTTGCAGTAGGGGTGTGTTGCAGAAGTGGTTTGTTGCAGTAGTGGTGTGTTGCAGAAGTGGTTTGTTGCAGTAGTGGTGTGTTGCAGTAGTGGTGTGTTGCAGTAGTGGTGTGTTGCAGTAGGTTGTTGCAGTAGTTGTGTGTTGTAGAAGTGGTTTGTTGCAATAGTGGTGTGTTGCTTTAGTGGTGTGTTGCAGTAGTGGTGTGTTGTAGTAATGGTGTGTTGCAGTAGTGATGTATTGTAGTAGTGGTGTGTTGTAGTAGCGGTGTGTTGCAGTAGTGGCTTGTTCCAGTGGTGGCTTGTTTTAGTAGTGGTGTGTAGTGGTTGTTGCAGTAGTGGCTTGTTGCAGTAGTGGTGTGTTGCAGTAGGGGTGTGTTGTAGAGTGGTTTGTTGCAGTAGTGGTGTGTTACAGTAGTGGTTTGTTGCAGTAGTGGTGTGTTGCAGAAGTGGCTTGTTGCTGTAGTGGTGTGTTGCAGTAGTGGCTTATTGCAGTAGTGGTGTTTTGCAGTAGTGGTGTGTTGCAGAAGTGGTTTGTTGCTGTAGTGGTGTGTTGCAGAAGTGGTTTGTTGCAGTAGTGGTGTGTTGCAGTAGTGGTTTGTTGCAGTAGTGGTGTGTTTCAGTAGTGGTGTGTTGAGTAAATGGTGTGTTGCAGTGAGTGGTAGTGTGTTGCAGTAGTGGTGTGTTGCAGTAGTGGTGTTTGTGTTGTTGCAGTAGTGGTGTTTGAGCAGTATTGTGTAGTGTTGTTGCAATGGTGGTGTGTTGCAGTAGTGTTGTTGCAGAGTGGTGTGTTGCAGTAGTGGTGTGTTGCAGTTGGTTTTGTTGCAGTGGTGTGTGTTTGCATATGTGGTTGGTGTGTGTGCATGTTTTAAATGGTGTGTTGATGAGTAGTGTGTGTGTGTTGTTTGCAGTAGTGGTGTGTTGCAGTAGTGGTTTGTTGCAGTAGGTGGTTGCGTTGTTGTAGTGATTTGTGTGTGTGTTTGCAGTAGTGGTTGTTGATGTGGTGTGTTGCAGTGTGGTGTGTTGCAGTAGTGGTGTGCAGTGTGTGGTTGCAGTAGTGTTTTTGGTATGTGTTTGCAGTGTGGTGTTTGATTGGTGGTGTGTTGCAGTAGTGGTGTTGGTGCTTGTTGCAGTAGTGGTGTGTTGCAGTATGTGTGTTGCGTGTGGTTGTCAGTATGTGTTGCAGTTTGTGTTGCAGTAGTGTGTGTTGCAGTAGTGGTTGTTCAGTAGGTGTTGTAGTTGTTGCAGTAGTGTTGTTGCAGAGTGGTTGTTGAGTAGTGGTGTGTTGCAGTAGTGGTGTGTTGCAGTAGTGGTGTGTTGCAGTAGGTTCAGAGTGTTGTTCGTAGTTTTTGCAGTAGTGGTGTGTTGATGGTGTTGTTGCAGTAGTGTGTGTTGCAGAAGTGATTGTTGCAGTAGTGTGTGTTGCAGTAGTGTGTGTTGCAGTAGTGGTGTGTTGCAGTAGTGGTGTGTTGCAGATGTTTTGCGTGTGTTTGCAGTAGTGGTGTGTTGCAGTAGTGGTGTGTTGCAGTGTGTGTTTGCAGTAGTGGTGTGTTGCAGTAGTGTTGTTGCAGTATGTGTGTTGAGTAGTGGTGTGTTGCAGTATGGTGTTTGCAGTAGTGTAGTGTTGCAGTAGTGTGTGTTGCAGTAGTGGTGTGTTGCAGTAGTTGTGCAGTGTGTATGTTGCAGTAGTGTGTTGCAGTAGTGTAGTTCAGTAGTGGTGTGTTGCAGTAATGATGGATGCAATATGGCGTTAGCAAGTTTGTTGCAGTATGTGTGTGTTGCAGTATTAACATGAAAGTACTATTCAGTCTAATGGAAGTACCATATTCGTAAAAGGTGTGAGTACTTCTTATCAAAGTGGGCAAAGTACTTCTCTAAAGGGTAGCTATGTTGTGATCATTTCTGAACAACAGAAAAGTAATCTCTATCAAAGGACAAGACTCAATCAAACTAAGAGAAGTGTAGCTCTATATCTAACAAAAGAAAGTACCTTATCTAACGGAAGCTCCATCATCTAACAAAGGAAAGCTACCTATCATCTAACAACGGAAAGCTACCTATCATCTAACAAAGGAAAGCTACCTATCATCTAACAACGGAAAGCTACCTATCATCTAACAAAGGAAAGCTACCTATCATCTAACAAAGGAAAGCTACCTATCATCTAACAACGGAAAGCTACCTATCATCTAACAAAGGAAAGCTACCTCATCTAACAACGGAAAGCTACCTATCATCTAACAAAGGAAAGCTACCTATCATCTAACAAAGGAAAGCTACCTATCATCTAACAAGGAAAGCTACCTATCATCTAACAACGGAAAGCTACCTATCATCTAACAAAGGAAAGCTACCTATCATCTAACAAAGGAAAGCTACCTATCATCTAACAACGGAAAGCTACCTATCATCTAACAAAGAAAGTACTATCATCTAACAAAGGAAAGCTACCTATCATCTAACAAAGGAAAGCTACCTATCATCTAACAAAGGAAAGCTACCTATCATCTAACAAAGGAAAGCTACCTATCATCTAACAAAGGAAAGCTACCTATCATCTAACAAAGGAAAGCTACCTATCATCTAACAAAGGAAAGTTACCTATCATCTAACAAAGGAAAGCCTATCATCTAACAACGGAAAGCTACCTATCATCTAACAAAGGAAAGCTACCTATCATCTAACAAAGGAAAGCTACTATCATCTACAGAAGTACTATCATCAACAAAGGAAAGCTACCTATCATCTAACAAAGGAAAGCTACCTGTCATCTAACAAAGGAAAGCTACCTATCATCTAACAAAGGAAAGCTACCTATCATCTAACAAAGGAAAGCTACCTGTCATCTAAGAAAGGAAAGCTACCTATCATCTAACAAGGAAGTACCTGTCATCTAACAAAGGAAAGCTACCTATGTCTACAAGAAGTACCTATCATCTAACAAAGGAAAGCTACCTGTCATCTAAGAAAGGAAGCTACCTATCATCTACCAAAGGAAAGTTACCTATCATCTAACAAAGGAAAGCTACTTATCATCCAAGAAAGGAAAGCTACCTGTAATCTAACAAAGGAAAGCTACCTATCATCTGACAAAGGAAAGCTATCATCTAACAAAGAAAGCTACCTTTCATCTAACAAAGGAAAGCTACTTATCATCTAACAAAGGAAAGCTGCCTATCATCTGGCAAAAGAAAGCTACCTATCATCTGAGACAGGAAAGCTATCTATCATCTAAGAAAAGAAAGAAAACGTATCCAATAAAGTAGTGGATGTCGTAGGATCACAATATAACGCAGATAAAGGACTAATACATAAGAAGAGGAAGGATCCGGTAGTAATGATATCAAACACAACCCAGAATATCTTTCCTTATATCTAGGATCACAACCTCTGTTGTCTTCCCCCAAACATCTGACTGCCAGAAGATGAGTAAGTTTGTGAAGAAGAAATGTGAACTGGTTTCAGTTGAACCAAAACAACTATTTTAAAGATACATGACCCAACAGACCTCTTCTTTAGCAGTGATCCCGAAGTGTTAAAAGTTTTGTTTATCATCAGTTCATCATAGGATTCCATTCTGCATCTGTGCCCGACTCGTGGAATTTTCTTTTCATCAAGAAAGCAAAACATCTCTTGCACGAGCACTACATACACAATAGAGAAAAACCTTGGAGACTTAACCCTGACTCAAGCCATGAAAGTGGAAACAAAGGAGTCCCAAACGCACTGACCAATAGCATTAATATTGAACTTGTGAAATGGAATAGTGAACCTAATAGCATTAATATTGAACTTGTGGAATGGAATAGTGAACCTAATAGCATTAATATTGAACTTGTGAAATGGAATAGTGAACCTAATAGCATTAATATTGAACTTATGGAATGGAATAGTGAACCTAATAGCATTAATATTGAACTTGTGGAATGGAATAGTGAACCTAATAGCGTTAATATTGAACTTGTGAAATGGAATAGTGAACCTAATAGCATTAATATTGAACTTGTGGAATGGACTAGTGAACCTAATAGTATTAATATTGAACTTATGGAATGGAATAGTGAACCTAATAGCATTAATATTGAACTTGTGAAATGGAATAGTGAACCTAATAGCATTAATATTGAACTTATGGAATGGAATAGTGAACCTAATAGCATTAATATTGAACTTATGGAATGGAATAGTGAACCTAATAGCATTAACATTGAACTTGTGGAATGGAATAGTGAACCTAATAGCATTAATATTGAACTTGTGGAATGGAATAGTGAACCTAATAGCATTAATATTGAACTTGTGAAATGGAATAGTGAACCTAATAGCATTAATATTGAACTTATGGAATGGAATAGTGAACCTAATAACATTAATATTGAACTTGTGGAATGGCATAGTGAACCTAATAGCATTAATATTGAACATGTGGAATGGAATAGTGAACCTATTAGCATTAATATTGAACATGTGGAATGGAATAGTGAACCTAATAGCATTAATATTGAACTTGTGGAATGGAATAGTGAACCGAATAGCATTAATATTGAACTTGTGGAATGGAATAGTGAACCTAATAGCATTAATATTGAACATGTGGAATGGAATAGTGAACCTAATAGCATTAATATTGAACTTGTGAAATGGAATAGTGAACCTAATAGCATTAATATTGAACTTATGGAATGGAAAAGTGAACCTAATAGCATTAATATTGAACTTATGGAATGGAATAGTGGACCTAATAACATTAATATTGAACTTGTGGAATGGAATAGTGAACCTAATAGCATTAATATTGAACTTATAGAATGGAATAGTGAACCTAATAGCATTAATATTGAACTTATGGAATGGAATAGTGAACCTAATAGCATTAATATTGAACTTGTGGAATGGAATAGTGAACCTAATAGCATTAATATTGAACATGCGGAATGGAATAGTGAACCTAAAAGCATTAACATTGAACTTGTGGAATGGAATAGTGAACCTAATAGCATTAATATTGAACATGTGGAATGGAATAGTGAACCTAATAGCATTAATATTGAACTTGTGGAATGGAATAGTGAACCTAAAAGCATTAATATTGAACTTGTGGAATGGAATAGTGAACCTAATAGCATTAATATTGAACTTGTGGAATGGAATAGTGAACCTAATAGCATTAATATTGAACTTGTGAAATGGAATAGTGAACCTAATAGCATTAATATTGAACTTGTGGAATGGACTAGTGAACCTAATAGTATTAATATTGAACTTATGGAATGGAATAGTGAACCTAATAGCATTAATATTGAACTTGTGAAATGGAATAGTGAACCTAATAGCATTAATATTGAGCATGTGGAATGGAATAGTGAACTTAATAGCATTAATATTGAACTTGTGGAATGGAATAGTGAACCTAATAGCATTAATATTGAACTTGTGGAATGGAATAGTGAACCTAATAGCATTAATATTGAACTTGTGGAATGGAATAGTGAACCTAAAAGCATTAATATTGAACTTGTGGAATGGAATAGTGAACCTAATAGCATTAATATTGAACTTGTGGAATGGAATAGTGAACCTTATAGCATTAATATTGAACTTGTGGAATGGAATAGTGAACCTAATAGCATTAATATTGAACTTGTGGAATGGCATAGTGAACCTAATAGCATTAATATTGAACTTGTGGAATGGAATAGTGAAACTAATAGCATTAATATTGAACTTGTGGAATGGAATAGTGAACCAAACCCAGGACAACATGGTTTCAGGCTATGAAGATCCAGCGTCTCCCAGTTACTTGACCGATATCATAATGATCTGCAGAAGAAACACAACGCCTTCAAGGAAGTGTTCTTGCACACATATTGTTCCTTATTCTCATATATAATGTTGACATGAGCATCAAAGTCTCATACCATCCTTTGCACATGTCACTATATATTTTTTTTTTTTTTTTTGCTTAGTCGCTGTCTCCCGCGTTTGCGAGGTAGCGCAAGGAAACAGACGAAAGAAATGGCCCAACCCACCCCCATACACATGTATATACATACGTCCACACACGCAAATATACATACCTACACAGCTTTCCATGGTTTACCCCAGACGCTTCACATGCCCCGATTCGATCCACTGACAGCACGTCAACCCCGGTATACCACATCGCTCCAATTCACTCTATTCCTTGCCCTCCTTTCACCCTCCTGCATGTTCAGGCCCCGATCACACAAAATCTTTTTCACTCCATCTTTCCACCTCCAGTTTGGTCTCCCTCTTCTCCTCGTTCCCTCCACCTCCGACACATATATCCTCTTGGTCAATCTTTCCTCACTCATTCTCTCCATGTGCCCAAACCATTTCAAAACACCCTCTTCCGCTCTCTCAACCACGCTCTTTTTATTTCCACACATCTCTCTTACCCTTACGTTACTTACTCGATCAAACCACCTCACACCACACATTGTCCTCAAACATCTCATTTCCAGCACATCCATCCTCCTGCGCACAACTCCATCCATAGCCCATGCCTCGCAGCCATATAACATTGTTGGAACCACTATTCCTTCAAACATACCCATTTTTGCTTTCCGAGATAATGTTCTCGACTTCCACACATTCTTCAAGGCCCCCAGAATTTTCGCCCCCTCCCCCGCCCTATGATCCACTTCCGCTTCCATGGTTCCATCCGCTGCCAGATCCACTCCCAGATATCTAAAACACTTCACTTCCTCCAGTTTTTCACTATATATATATATATATATATATATATATATATATATATATATATATACATATATATATATATATATATATATATATATATATATATATATATATATATATATATTTCATGTGAGAAACTGCAGAAGCTGGTGACTGAGTTTGGTAAAGTGTGTGGAAGAAGAAAGTTAAGAGTAAATGTGAATAAGAGCAAGGTTATTAGGTACAGTAGGGTTGAGGGTCAAGTCAATTGGGAGGTGAGTTTGAATGGAGAAAAACTGGAGGAAGTGAAGTGTTTTAGATATCTGGGAGTGGATCTGGCAGCGGATGGAACCATGGAAGCGGAAGTGGATCATAGGGTGGGGGAGTGGGCGAAAATTCTGGGGGCCTTGAAGAATGTGTGGAAGTCGAGAACATTATCTCGGAAAGCAAAAATGGGTATGTTTGAAGGAATAGTGGTTCTAACAATGTTGTATGGTTGCGAGGCGTGGGCTATGGATAGAGTTGTGCGCAGGAGGATGGATGTGCTGGAAATGAGATGTTTGAGGACAATGTGTGGTGTGAGGTGGTGTGATCGAGTGAGTAACGTAAGGGTAAGAGAGATGTGTGGAAATAAAAAGAGCGTGGTTGAGAGAGCAGAAGAGGGTGTTTTGAAGTGGTTTGGGCACATGGAGAGAATGAGTGAGGAAAGATTGACCAAGAGGATATATGTGTCGGAGGTGGAGGGAACGAGGAGAAGAGGGAGACCAAATTGGAGGTGGAAAGATGGGGTGAAAAAGATTTTGTGTGATCGGGGCCTGAACATGCAGGAGGGTGAAAGGAGGGCAAGGAATAGAGTGAATTGGAGCGATGTGGTATACCGGGGTTGACGTGCTGTCAGTGGATTGAATCAAGGCATGTGAAGCGTCTGGGGTAAACCATGGAAAGCTGTGTAGGTGTGTATATTTGCGTGTGTGGACGTATGTATATACATGTGTATGGGGGGGGGTTGGGCCATTTCTTTCGTCTGTTTCCTTGCGCTACCTCGCAAACGCGGGAGACAGCGACAAAGTATAATAAAAAAAATAAAAAAAAAAAAAAATATATATATATATATATATATATATATATATATATATATATATATATATATATATATATATATATATATATATATATATTCTTTTTTTTTCATTATTATACTTTGTCGCTGTCTCCCGCGTTAGCGAGGGAGCACAAGAAAACAGACGAAAGGATGGCCTAACCCACCAACATACATATTCCTACTTGCTGCCTTAATCCATTCTCTCCATGTGGCTAAACCTTTTCAATACACCCTCCTCCGCTCTCTCTCAACCACACTCTTTTATTACCACACGTCTCTCTTACCCTTTCACTATTTATTCTATCAAACCACCTCACACCACATAATGTCCTCAAACAACTCATCTCCAACACATCCACCCTCCTCCGCACAACCCTATGTATAGCCCACGCCTCGCAACCATATAACATTGTTGGAACCACTATTCCTTAAAACTTACCCATTTTTGCTCCCCGAGATAACGTTCTCGCCTTCCACACATTCTTCAACGCTCCCAGAACCTTCGCCCCCTCCTCCACCCTGTGACTCACTTCCGCATCCATGGTTCCATTCGTTGCCAAATCCACTCCCAGATATCAACAACATTTCACTTCCTCCAGTTTTTCTCCATTCAAACTTACCTCCCGATTGACTTGTCCCTCAACCCTACAGTACCTAATAACCTTCCTCTTATTCACATTTACTCTCAGCTTTCTTCTTTCACACACTTTACCAAACTCAGTCACCAGCTTCTGCAGTTTTTTACCCGAATCAGCCACCAGTGCTGTATCGTCAGCGAACAACAACTGACTCACTTCCCAAGCCCTCTCATCCACAACAGACTGCATACTTGCCCCTCTCTCCAAAACTCTTGCATTCACTTCCCAAACAACCCCATCATAAACAAATTAAACACACATGGAGACATCACGCACCCCTGCAGCACACCGACATTCACTGGGAACCAATCACTTTCCTCTCTTCCTACTCGTACACATGCCTTACATCCTCAATAAAAACTTTTCACTTCTAGCAACTTACCTCCTACTCCATATACTTTTAATACCTTCCACAGAACATGTCTATCAACTCCTATCATATGCCTTCACCAGATCCTTAAATGCTACATACAAATCCATGTTTTTCTAGGTATTTCTCACATACATTCTTCAATGCAAACATCTGATCCACACATCCTCTACCACTTCTGAAACCACACTGCTCATCCCCAATCTGATGCTCTGTACATGTTTTTACTCTCTCAGTCAATACCCGCTCATATAAAGCCTTGCCGGCTTTCATCTTCCGTAAAGCTTTCACTACCTCTTCTCTGTTTACCAAACTATTCTCCTGATCCTCTCATTTCGCACACCAACTCGACCAAAAGACCTTATATCTGCCACTTATCATGAAACACATTCAACAAACCTTCAAAATACTCAGTCCATCTCCTTTTTACATCACCACTACTTGCTGTCACCTCCCTATTAGCCCCTTCATCGATGTTTCCATTTGTTCTCTTGTCTTACGCACTTTATTTACCTCCTTCCAAAACATCTTTTTATCCTCCCTAAAATTCAATGATACTCTCTCACCCCAACTCTCATTTGCCCTCTTTTTCACCTCTTGCATCATTCTCCTGACCTCCTGCCGCTTCCTTCTCTCAATTATTTGCACTGCTTCCATGAAAAAATCGTCCAAACGCCTCTGTTCTCTTTCACCAACAATCTTACTTCTTCATCTCACCACTCTCTACCCTTTCTAATCTGCCAACCTCCAACCTTTCTCATGCCACAAGCATCTTTTGCGCAAGCCATCACTGCTTCCCTAAATACATCCCATTTTTCTCCCACTACCTTTACGTCCTTTACTCTCACCTTTTTCCATTCTGCACTCAGTCTCTCCTGGTACTTCCTCACACAAGACCCCTTTCCAAGCTCACTTACTCTCGCCACTGTCTTCACCCCAACATTCTTTCTCCTTTTCTGAAAACTACAGATTTTCACCTTCGCCTCCACATGATAATGATTAGACATCCCTCTAGCTGCCCCTCTCAGCGCATTTCTCCATGAAGAGATATATGCAACAATCACCTCTTGAAAGAGAAGATAAAACCGGTGAGCACTTTCGTTTATTACATCCTCAGACAGAGTGGGGGAGATACAGGTGTTGAAGTCCTTAAAAGCACAGAGGTAGGAGTGAGGTGGGGTATCATAATCCCTGTGGAGTGCAGGTGACCACTAATTATGTGACCTGACGTCTGACCTACATGTCTGTTCAATCTTGTTCTCTGGTGTGACGTGATAACTGCAGGACTGTACACTCTTATTCTCCGGTAACCGCAAAGAAATCACAAATGTGAAGCAAGTATTTAAATCACATTCCGAGTAGAAGTTTTGTGTCCTGTGATGTGTTCTACAGTGATTGGTCTGGGGTCAGCGTTAGTGTCTGTGATCACGTGACCAAACTGACGAAGACCTGACCTTCTTATATCTTCGGGTTTCTGATGATGTTATTGTCGACGGACGAAGCTGATAACCCTGCAGTAATCCTTGATCAATATATGCATGACGTCATCTCATATGACCTTTAATGTGGAAGATTTGACTTATTATATAAACATCTGACATAGACTAGACTTGACCTTGTCATCAACTTCAGTGAAAAATTACTTATTTTTCCCACTCATTTTGCAAACATATGAACAAATTCACAAACCTTTACAAACTTCCCGGTTGGAGTTTCCTTCGTCATCAAGGTAGCGCTGGTGATTACATGCCTTCCAAGGGCCGTATGTGGCTCTTGAAGTGCGGTTGGCCACTGTTATGTATTACATCGAACAATGTCTGATTTTTAATGGCTTTTGTATCTCGTGAATCCGTTCCACTAAACTGTGTTTGTCTTCCTATCTACACTACCTTCATGATCATTGTAATGCTTCCTCAGTTTTCTGGTTCTAGTTATCTTACCCTCATCTGATGAAGACATTTATTTATACATTTATTGAGAGAAACGTGAATCAATTGTTTATAAATGTGTTGTATTGGTAAAGATATTTTCAGTATGTGCTTCGTGACCAGACGTGTCATTGTATTATCATTTGACACACTTCACTAACTCTCGCCAGCTTACTACTAAGAGTCGGTCATTCAACAGATGGTAATATAGGTTCACGAAATACTTTTTATGAGACTCGGTGGAATATAGTTGTATGTTGCCAGTATGTGAGGTGTACTTATGTTTATGTTTGTGATGCTACATATGCAAAATATGTCCAGATGTTCAGGGAGAGTGTATGTACACAGTATATATATGTTCTTGTAGTAATGTGTTGTACATTTATGACTTTGATAATGAACATTCTGTAAAGAACACTTACACTCTGGTTTGTTAGATTTGTAACAAATAAAGATGTAAACATTAACCAGAAAAATGTTATTGATGAATCATTGTCTCAGTGTTTAATACACCGACTGAACACTTCCAGGTCCCAGAACACGACCACGATCAACTGCAGAGAACATCAGAACGTCTGGAAGAACTTCACTCTAGTGCCATCATTGTACAGAAATCCGTCCAGCCTGTGCAAGCTCACTACCTGACCATCACACAGGAGAAGGTGGCACAGTTCAGCGTGAGTGTGCGGGACTTCCACCAGAGGTTTGACACTGAAGGACCAGGTGCTGTTGGAGATGATCTAGCAAAAGGTCTTATGCTGCTCAAGGTACGATCTCTCTTACTGATATGAAATTAATTCATGACTTTGTTTCATTCATCTAATAAATCATTTTCTTGGTTAGTTTTATTTAATTTATCTAATAGATGATTTTCCTGGTTAGCTATATCTAATTTATCTAATAACTTATTTTCTTGTTTAGTTTTATTTATTTATCTAAAAAATCATTTTCAGAATATAACAAAAACATGTAATTACCTGCACACCTTCTTCATTTATCTTTTCTTGGTTAGTTTTATGCAACTGTTCTGTTTATATGTTTGTGTTTAACTGACATAACAGAAATAATATGCCTCTGTTAAGGCCAGGTCGGGTGGAAGACACAAGTTAAGGAGAAAGTAAATTCTAATCAGGATCTCGCAAGTGTTTGTGGGGTTGAGTCTTCAAGGAGGAAACGATATATGAAGAAGGAAAGGCAGAAGAAGGAAGACAGTTCCACAGTTCAGACATTTGAGGGAAAAATGAGGCATGACGACCTATCCTCGACTGATCAGCCTCCACACACAAGCTGTGGGAAGCAGCAGTCAGATGGCCGCCACGGATCCAAACCTTAGGGACGGGGTACATGTACAGACGTGAACTGTGGCCCAAATAAAACCTATAGAACAGAGAGAGAGAGAGAGAGAGAGAGAGAGAGAGAGAGAGAGAGAGAGAGAGAGAGAGAGAAGATCTTCGCGGCGTACGTAAAGGTAAGGTTGAGGAGAGGTGATACCTGGAGAATCAATGAGAGGGAAGGTTTCTGATTCTACTGTAGTTGATACAGAGGTGAAGGATGAGCCACCACAGATGTGTGAGCATCATTCTGTACTGGAGCGAATACAACCCTCTATATATGTGACAGCAGCTGCTCACATGATAAATGATTACGACATTTACACAACACACCCAACTTATGAGAAGCAAACTTGTGATGTTGACTATGTATGATTTTCAGGAGAGAGTGGAGGATACGGTTACTCCGAACGTGTTTATATTACTGCAAAGGATGAATTTTAGTATTTTGAAATTGAACAGAGGGACACAATGGTACTGGGAAAGATATATAAGGAGAAATTGTGTTTCAGCACAATCAGATTTCACAAGTTACTTCTCTCCGATATGCTACACAGATCAGTAATGAGAATATATGATCACTACAGGAAAGAGAACGAGTAGTAAAGGGAGAAGGAGAGGAAGGAAGAATAAGCTGAAGTATATGTAAACATACACTCTGTCATTATGCCACACTCTGTCATTATGCCACACTCTGTCATTATGCCACACTCTGTCATTATGCCACACTTTGTCATTATGCCACACTCTGTCATTATGCCACACTCTGTCATTATGCCACACTGTCATTATGCCACACTCTGTCATTATGCCACACTCTGTCAATTATGCCACACTCTGTCATTATGCCACACTCTGTCATTATGCCACACCCTGTCATTATGCCACACTCTGTCATTATGCCACACTCTGTCATTAT
>NC_092258.1:20845191-20906609 GCF_036320965.1 Panulirus ornatus | reverse complement strand
TTTTATATATATATATATATAAAGAGAGAGAGAGAGAGAGAGAGAGAGAGAGAGAGAGAGAGAGAGAGAGAGAGAGAGAGAGAGCACACACACTAGGTTATTCTTAGTTTTCTTCTTGTATAAACTTAATGTTAAATATGGACATTTTCCCTGAATGATAAATGAATAAATGAAAATCATGCAGAGTATAGACTGATTCAGAGTGATGTAGCATACAGTGGGAGACATGCTGTGAAGGGACCTAACTTGGGAATAGGAGACAGTTGTGAGTGACCGTAAGAAGATGTAGGGAGCTTGTTTTTGGATGGGGGATCTGGGGGAGGGGGGGGGGGGGTGAAGAGCGATTGCATTTCATACACATAACACTTGAGATGTGAGCGAATGATGCGTTTTCCTTGTCCGTTCCCACCGCTGTCTGGCTGATATGGGAAATGGCGAACAATTATGAAAGGAAAAGTCAGTTTTACTGTTACTGGAAATAAAGTTATGATTGTTGGAGATGAGATTATGTTAGTCAGATAATGTTTGATGACGTCATATTTGATATGTTACAGTGTATCTGGCGAGGGAAACTTCATGTATAAATGTCGTGTGTGTGTGTGTTAGTGTATGAGGTAAACATTCTCTTGTTGCTCTGCAGGAATATTCTGATGAAATTGCAACGCTGCTCAAACATCGGCAAACACTTGATGAAGAAGAAGATGTTTTTGACTTAGCAGCAACACAATACCCTGGCCTTGATGATGCTGTTATTGTTATGAAACAACTGAGAGATGTGTTCACCATCTACAACCAGCTCAGAGTAAGATGAACAATGTTATGGCGTTTTAGAACTCACTCTCCTGGTTATTAACAACTAGACCCATGCACAATGTTGTACATGGTTATGTCACTCTCCCCATTAACCATTTTCTGTACGTACACATTGTATAATCTTATATATAATAACTAGGAAAACAAAAGAACATCACATGTCACAACAGAAATTCCTCAATTATAATAGACAATGTTTCCTCACAATAAAGTCACTGACGAATTACTCTTGGTAGTTTGTTAATGATGAGTTAATTAAAAAGTTACATGTGTATCTGAGAGAGAGAGAGAGAGAGAGAGAGAGAGAGAGAGAGAGAGAGAGAGAGAGAGAGAGAGAGAGAGCCTTCAAAGTTGAAATGAACATAGTTAAATGTTCTGGGATCAGATATATGCTGCCAACACTTACTTCTAACATCAACAAAAACATCAACAAGAACATGAACAACAACAACATGAACAACAACAACCAGTCCTATCCTTATCAAAGATTCCAGCAACAAAAATTGTCAAACTCTGTGCCTGATTCATCAACTGGTCAAGTTATTATGGATGGCATATTGGAGGAAACATGGGTTACATCATTCTGCTCAGTGTTGGAGGAAACATGGGTTACATCATTCTGCTCAGTGTTGGAGGAAACATGGGTTACATCATTCTGCTCAGTGTTGGAGGAAACATGGGTTACATCATTCTGCTCAGTGTTGGAGGAAACATGGGTTACATCATTCTGCTCAGTGTTGGAGGAAACGTGGGTTACGTCATTATGCTCAGTGTTGGAGGAAACATGGGTTACATCATTCTGCTCAGTGTTGGAGGAAACATGGGTTACATCATTCTGCTCAGTGTTGGAGGAAACATGGGTTACATCATTCTGCTCAGTGTTGGAGGAAACGTGGGTTACATCATTCTGCTCAGTGTTGGAGGAAATATGGGTTACATCATTCTGCTCAGTGTTGGAGGAAACATGGGTTACATCATTCTGCTCAGTGTTGGAGGAAACATTGGTTACATCATTCTGCTCAGTGTTGGAGGAAACATGGGTTACATCATTCTGCTCAATGTTGGAGGAAACATTGGTTACATCATTCTGCTCAATGTTGGAGGAAACATGGGTCACATCATTCTGCTCAGTGTTGGAGGAAACATGGGTTACATCATTCTGCTCAGTGTCGGAGGAAACATGGGTTACATCATTCTGCTCAGTGTTGGAGGAAACGTGGGTTACATCATTAGGCTCAGTGTTGGAGGAAACGTGGGTTACATCATTCTGCTCAGTGTTGGAGGAAATATGGGTTACATCATTCTGCTCAGTGTTGGAGGAAACATGGGTTACATCATTCTGCTCAGTGTTGGAGGAAACATTGGTTACATCATTCTGCTCAGTGTTGGAGGAAACATGGGTTACATCATTCTGCTCAGTGTTGGAGGAAACATGGGTTACATCATTCTGCTCAATGTTGGAGGAAATATGGGTCACATCATTCTGCTCAGTGTTGGAGGAAACATGGGTTACATCATTCTGCTCAGTGTTGGAGGAAACATGGGTTACATCATTCTGCTCAGTGTTTGAGGAAACGTGGGTTACTTCATTCTGCTCAGTGTTGGAGTAACATGGGTTACATCATTCTGCTCAGTGTTGGAGGAAACGTGGGTTACATCATTCTGCTCAGTGTTGGAGGAAACATGGGCTACATCATTCTGCTCAGTGTTGGAGGAAACATGGGTTACATCATTCTGCTCAGTGTTGGATGAAACGTGGGTTCCATCATTCTGCTCAGTGTTGGAGGAAACATGGGTTACATCATTCTACTCAGTGTTGGAGGAAACATGGGTTACCTCATTCTGCTCAGTGTTGGAGGAAACGTGGGTTACATCATTCTGCTCAGTGTTGGAGGAAAAGTGGGTTACATCATTCTGCTCAGTGTTGGAGGAAACGTGGGTTACATCATTCTGCTCAATGTTGGAGGAAACGTGGGTTACATCATTCTGCTCAGTGTTGGAGGAAAAGTGGGTTACATCATTCTGCTCATTGTTGGAGGAAACATGGGTTACATCATTCTGCTCAGTGTTGGAGGAAACGTGGGTTACGTCATTCTGCTCAGTGTTGGAAGAAAAGTGGGCAACATCATTCTGCTCAGTGTTGGAGGAAACAGGGGTTACATCATTCTGCTCAGTGTTGGAGGAAACGTGGGTTACATCATTCTGCTCAGTGTTGGAGGAAACATGGGTTACATCATTCTGCTCAGTGTTGGAGGAAACGTGGGTTACATCATTCTGCTCAGTGTTGGAGGAAACATGGGTTACATCATTCTGCTCAGTGTTGGAGGAAACATGGGTTACATCATTCTGCTCAGTGTTGGAGGAAACGTGGGTTCCATCTTTCTGCTCAGTGTTGGAGGAAACATGGGCTACATCATTCTGCTCAGTGTTGGAGGAAACATGGGTTACATCATTCTGCTCAGTGTTGGAAGAAACGTGGGTTACATCATTCTGCTCAGTGTTGGAGGAAACATGGGTTACATCATTCTGCTCAGTGTTGGAGGAAACATGGGTTACATCATTCTGCTCAGTGTTGGAGGAAACATGGGTTACATCATTCTGCTCAGTGTTGGAGGAAACATGGGTTACATCATTCTGCTCAGTGTTGGAGGAAACATGGGTTACATCATTCTGCTCAGTGTTGGAGGAAACATGGGTTACATCATTCTGCTCAGTGTTGGAGGAAACATGGGTTACATCATTCTGCTCAGTGTTGGAGGAAACATGGGTTACATCATTCTGCTCAGTGTTGGAGGAAACATGGGTTACATCATTCTGCTCAGTGTTGGAGGAAACATGGGTTACATCATTCTGCTCAGTGTTGGAGGAAACATGGGTTACATCATTCTGCTCAGTGTTGGAGGAAACATGGGTTACATCATTCTGCTCAGTGTTGGAGGAAACATGGGTTACATCATTCTGCTCAGTGTTGGAGGAAACATGGGTTACATCATTCTGCTCAGTGTTGGAGGAAACATGGGTTACATCATTCTGCTCAGTGTTGGAGGAAACATGGGTTACATCATTCTGCTCAGTGTTGGAGGAAACATGGGTTACATCATTCTGCTCAGTGTTGGAGGAAACATGGGTTACATCATTCTGCTCAGTGTTGGAGGAAACATGGGTTACATCATTCTGCTCAGTGTTGGAGGAAACATGGGTTACATCATTCTGCTCAGTGTTGGAGGAAACATGGGTTACATCATTCTGCTCAGTGTTGGAGGAAACATGGGTTACATCATTCTGCTCAGTGTTGGAGGAAACATGGGTTACATCATTCTGCTCAGTGTTGGAGGAAACATGGGTTACATCATTCTGCTCAGTGTTGGAGGAAACATGGGTTACATCATTCTGCTCAGTGTTGGAGGAAACGTGGGTTACATCATTCTGCTCAGTGTTGGAGGAAACGTGGGTTACATCATTCTGCTCAGTGTTGGAGGAAACATGGGTTACATCATTCTGCTCAGTGTTGGAGGAAACGTGGGTTACATCATTCTGCTCAGTGTTGGAGGAAACATGGGTTACATCATTCTGCTCAGTGTTGGAGGAAACATGGGTTACATCATTCTGCTCAGTGTTGGAGGAAACATGGGTTACATCATTCTGCTCAGTGTTGGAGGAAACATGGGTTACATCATTCTGCTCAGTGTTGGAGGAAACATGGGTTACATCATTCTGCTCAGTGTTGGAGGAAACGTGGGTTACATCATTCTGCTCAGTGTTGGAGGAAACGTGGGTTACATCATTCTGCTCAGTGTTGGAGGAAACGTGGGTTACATCATTCTGCTCAGTGTTGGAGGAAACGTGGGTTACATCATTCTGCTCAGTGTTGGAGGAAACGTGGGTTACATCATTCTGCTCAGTGTTGGAGGAAACATGGGTTACATCATTCTGCTCAGTGTTGGAGGAAACGTGGGTTACATCATTCTGCTCAGTGTTGGAGGAAACGTGGGTTACATCATTCTGCTCAGTGTTGGAGGAAACATGGGTTACATCATTCTGCTCAGTGTTGGAGGAAACGTGGGTTACATCATTCTGCTCAGTGTTGGAGGAAACGTGGGTTACATCATTCTGCTCAGTGTTGGAGGAAACATGGGTTACATCATTCTGCTCAGTGTTGGAGGAAACGTGGGTTACATCATTCTGCTCAGTGTTGGAGGAAACGTGGGTTACATCATTCTGCTCAGTGTTGGAGGAAACATGGGTTACATCATTCTGCTCAGTGTTGGAGGAAACGTGGGTTACATCATTCTGCTCAGTGTTGGAGGAAACATGGGTTACATCATTCTGCTCAGTGTTGGAGGAAACGTGGGTTACATCATTCTGCTCAGTGTTGGAGGAAACATGGGTTACATCATTCTGCTCAGTGTTGGAGGAAACATGGGTTAACTCATTCTGCTCAGTGTTGGAGAAACAGTGGGTTACATCATTCTGCTCAGTGTTGGAGGAAACATGGGTTACATCTTTCTGCTCAGTGTTGGAAGGAACAGTGGTTTATATCATTCTGCTCAGTGTTGGAGGAAACATGGGTTACATCATTCTGCTCAGTGTTGGAGGAAACATGGTTCACATCATTCTGCTCAGTGTTGGAGGAAACATGGGTTACATCATTCTGCTCAGTGTTGGAGGAAACATGGGTTACATCATTCTGCTCAGTGTTGGAGGAAAAGTGGGTTACATCATTATGCTCAGTGTTGGAGGAAACTTGGGTTACATCATTATGCTCAGTGTTGGAGGAAACGTGGGTTACATCATTATGCTCAGTGTTGGAGGAAACGTGGGTTACATCATTATGCTCAGTGTTGGAGGAAACATGGGTTACATCATTCTGCTCAGTGTTGGAGGAAACATGGGTTACATCATTCTGCTCAGTGTTGGAGGAAACATGGGTTACATCATTCTGCTCAGTGTTGGAGGAAACATGGGTTACATCATTCTGCTCAGTGTTGGAGGAAACATGGGTTACATCATTCTGCTCAGTGTTGGAGGAAACATGGGTTACATCATTCTGCTCAGTGTTGGAGGAAACATGGGTTACATCATTCTGCTCAGTGTTGGAGGAAACATGGGTTACATCATTCTGCTCAGTGTTGGAGGAAACATGGGTTACATCATTCTGCTCAGTGTTGGAGGAAACATGGGTTACATCATTCTGCTCAGTGTTGGAGGAAACATGGGTTACATCATTCTGCTCAGTGTTGGAGGAAACATGGGTTACATCATTATGCTCAGTGTTGGAGGAAACATGGGTTACATCATTTTGCTCAGTGTTGGAGGAAACGTGGGTTACATCATTATGCTCAGTGTTGAAGGAAACGTGGGTTACATCATTATGCTCAGTGTTGGAGGAAACGTGGGTCACATCATTATGCTCAGAGTTGGAGGAGACATTGGTTACATCATTATGCTCAGTGTTGGAGGAAACGTGGGTTACATCATTTTGCTCAGTGTTGTAGGAAACGTGGGTTACATTAGTATGCTCAGTGTTGGAGGAAACGTGGGTTACATCATTATGCTCAGTGTTGAAGGAAACATTCGTTACATCATTATGCTAGTGTTGGAGGAAACGTGGGTTACATCGTTCTGCTCAGTGTTGGAGGAAACTTGGTTTACATCATTTTGTTCATTGTTGGAGGAAACATGGATTACATCATTATGCTCAGTGTTGGAGGAAACGTGGGTTACATCGCTAAGCTCAGTGTTTGAGTAAACGTAGTTTACATCATTATGCTCAGTGTTTGTGGAAACGTAGGTTACATCATTATGCTCAATGTTTGTGGAAACTTATGTAACATCATTATGCTCAGTGTTGGAGGAAACGTGGGTTACATCATTCTGCTCAGTGTTGGAGGAAACATGGGTTACATCATTCTGCTCAGTGTTGGAGGAAACGTGGGTTACATCATTCTGCTCAGTGTTGGAGGAAACGTGGGTTACATCATTCTGCTCAGTGTTGGAGGAAACTGGGATTACATCATTCTGCTCAGTGTTGGAGGAAACGTGGGTTACATCATTCTGCTCAGTGTTGGAGGAAACATGGGTTACATCATTCTGCTCAGTGTTGGAGGAAACATGGGTTACATCATTCTGCTCAGTGTTGGAGGAAACATGGGTTACATCATTCTGCTCAGTGTTGGAGGAAACGTGGGTTACATCATTCTGCTCAGTGTTGGAGGAAACGTGGGTTACATCATTCTGCTCAGTGTTGGAGGAAACGTGGGTTACATCATTCTGCTCAGTGTTGGAGGAAAAGTGGGTTACATCATTCTGCTCAGTGTTGGAGGAAACGTGGGTTACATCATTCTGCTCAGTGTTAGAGGAAACGTGGGTTACATCATTATGCTCATTTTGGAGGAAACTTGGTTTACATAACTTTGCTCAGTGTTGGAGGAAACGTGGGTTACATCATTATGCTCAGTGTTGGAGGAAACTTTGGTTACATCATTATGATCAGTACAAACACACCACACTTGTATTAAGTACAAACAAACCGCACTACACTTAGTTACAAACAAACCACACTAGTTTTGAGTACAAACAAACCAAACTAGTTTTAAGTAAACAAACCACACTAGACAATTACAAACAAACCATACTAGTTTTAAGTACAAACAAACCACACTAGTTTCAAATACAAGGAAGCCACACGAGACTTCATTACAAGGAAGCTACACAAGGCTTAATTACAAACAAACCACACAGGTTTTAAGTACAAATAAACCCCACTAGACTTAATTACAAAGAAACCACACTAGTGTTGACTACAAACAAAGCACACTATTTTTAAGCACAAGCAAGCCACACTAGACTGAATTACAAACAAACCACACTAGTTTTAAGTACAAACAAACCACACTAGTTTTAAGTACAAAACGAACCACACTAGTTTTAAGTACAACAAAACACGCTAGGTTTGATTACAAGCAAACCAGACTAGACTGAATTATAAACAAACCACACTAGTTTTAAGTACAAACAAACCACACTAGACTTACAAACAATCCATACTAGTTTTCAGTACAAACAAGCCGCACTAGTTTTAGGTACAAGAAAGCCACACAGTACTTAATTACAAACAAACCACACTAGTTTTAAGTACAAATAAACCACACTAGATTTAACTACAAAGAAACCACACTAGTGTTAACCACAAGCAAAACACACTATTTTTAAGCACAAACAAGCCACACTAGACTTAATTGCAAACAAACCACACTAGTTTTAAGCACAAAAGGAACCACACTAGTTATAAGTACAACAAACCACAGTAGGTTTAATTACAAGCAAACCACACGACTTAATTACAAACAAACCTCAGTAGTTTTATGTTCAAAAAACCACACTAGTTTTAAGTACAAACAAACCTCACTAGTTATAAGTGCAAAGAAATTTTACTAGTTTTAAGTACAAACCTTACTAGTTTCAAGTACAAACAAACCATAATAGTTTTATATACAAACAAATGACATTATTTTTGAGTAGAACCTTACCACACTAGTTTTAAGTACAAACAAACCGCACTAGACTTAATTATAAACCAACCACACTAGTTTTAAGCACAAAAAACCACAGTAGTTTAAGTAGAAAGAAAACACACTAGATTCAATTACAAACAAACCTTATTGGATTCAATTAAAAACAAACCACACTAGTTTTAAGTACAAGGCAGCCACACAAGACTTGATTACATCAAACCACAGAATTTTTAAGTACAGTTAATCCACACTAGACTTAATTACAAAGAAGCCACACTAGTATTAAGTACAAACAAATGACACTAGTTTTAAGTACAAGCAAGCCACACTAGGCTTAATTCAAACAAACGTCGCTAGTTTTAAGTGCAAAAAGACCCCATTAATTTTAATTACAAACGAAAACACTAGTTTTAAGTACAAACAAACCACACTAGTTTTAATTACAAGCAAACCACACTACATTTAATTACAAATAGACCACACTAGTTTTAAGCTCAAACAAACTACACTAGTTTTAAGCGCAAACAAACCTCACTAGTTCTAGATACAAAGAAACTATACTAGTTTCTGATAAAAACCTTACTAGTTTTAAGTACAAACAAGCCACACTAGTTTTAACCACAAACAACCCTCATAAGTTTTAAGTACAAAGAAACCTCATGAGTTTTAAGTACAAGCAAACCACACTAGTTTTAAGTACAAACAAACCACACTAGTTTTAAGTACAAACAAATCTCACTAGTTTCAAGGACAAACAATCTCCCTAGTTTTAAGTACAAACAAACCTCACTAGATTTAAGTACAAACAAACCTGACTAGTATTTAGTGCAAACAAACCACTTTAGTTTTGAATATATACAAACATCACTACTTTTAAGAACAAAGAAACCTCACTAACTTTGAATACAAATAAATCTCACTAGTTTTAAGTACAAACAAACCCCATTAGTTTTAAATACAAACAGAACTCACTAGTTATAAATACAAACAAACCTCAATAGCTTTCAATACAAATGAATCTCATTAGTTTTAAGTACAAACAAACCACACTATTTCTTAGCACAAGCAAGCCACAGTGGACTTAATTACAAAAAAAAAACACTAGTTTTAAGTACAAAGAAACCAAACTAGTTTTAAGTACAAAACGAACCACACTACTTTTAAGTACAAACAAACCACACTAGTTTTAAGTACAAGCAAACCACACAAGAGTTAATTACATACAAACAATTTAAACAAACCACAATAGTTTTAAGTTCAAACAAACCTACATTCCATCATGCTCAGTGTTGGAAGAAACCTGGGTTACATTATCATGCTCAGTGTTCGAGGAAACGTAGGTTACATCATTATGCTCAGTGTTGGAGGAAACATGGGTTACATCAATACGCCCAGTGTTGGAGGAAATATAGTTTACATCATTATTCTCAGTGTTTGTGGAAACATGGGTTACATCATTATGCTCAGTGTTGGAAGAAACGTGGGTTACATCATTTTTGCTCAGTATCTTAGGAAAAGTAGGTTACATTAGTATGCTCAGGTGTGGAGGAAACGAGGTTATCATTATTATGCTCAGTGTTGGAGGAAATATGGGTCATATCATTATTTTCAGTGTTGGAAGAAACGTGGGTTACATCATTATGCTCTCTGTTAGAGGAAACGTGGGTTACATCATTATGCTCATTTTGGAGGAAACTTGGTTTACATAACTTTGCTCAGTGTTGGAGGAAACGTGGGTTACATCATTATGCTCAGTGTTGGAGGAAACTTTGGTTACATCATTATGATCAGTACAAACACACCACACTTGTATTAAGTACAAACAAACCGCGCTACACTTAGTTACAAACAAACCACACTAGTTTTGAGTACAAACAAACCAAACTAGTTTTGAGTACAAACAAACCACACTAGTTTTAAGTAAACAAACCACACTAGACAATTACAAACAAATCATACTAGTTTTAAGTACAAACAAACCACACTAGTTTCAAATACAAGGAAGCCACAAAAGACTTCATTATAATGAAGCTACACAAGACTTAATTACAAACAAACCACACAGGTTTTAAGTACAAATAAACCACACTAGACTTAATTACAAAGAAACCACACTAGTGTTGACTACAAACAAAGCACACTATTTTTAAGCACAAGCAAGCCACACTAGACTGAATTACAAACAAACCACTCTAGTTTTAAGTACAAAACGAACCACACTAGTTTTAAGTACAACAAAACACGCTAGGTTTGATTACAAGCAAACCAGACTAGACTGAATTACAAACAAACCACACTAGTTTTAAGTATAAACAAACCGCACTAGTTTTAAGTACAAACAAACCACATTAGGTTTAAGTACAAACAAATCTCACTAGTTTCAAGGACAAACAATCTCCCTAATTTTAGTACAAACAAACCTCACTAGATTTAAGTACAAACAAACCTGACTAGTATTTAGTACAAACAAACCACTTTAGTTTTGAATACATACAAACATCACTACTTTTAAGAACAAAGAAACCTCACTAATTTTGAATACAAATAAATCTCACTAGTTTTACATACAAACAAACCGCATTAGTCTTAAATACAAACAAACCTCACTAGTTATAAATACAAACAAACTTCAATAGCTTTCAATACAAATGAATCTCACTAGTTTTAAGTACAAACAAATCACACTATTTCTTAGCACAAGCAAGCCACACTGGACTTAATTACAAAAAAAACACACTAGTTTTAAGTACAAAGAAACCAAAGTAGTTTTAAGTACAAAACGAACCACTAGTTTGAATTACAAAAAACCATACTAGATTTAATTACAAACAAACCACTTTAGTTTTAAGTACAAGCAAACGAGACTAGACTTAATTACTTAATTAGACTTAATTAGCACAAGCAAGCCACACTGGACTTAATTACAAAAAAGCACACTAGATTTAAGTACAAAGAAACCAAACTAGTTTTAAGTACAAAACGAACCACTAGTTTGAATTACAAAAAACCATACTAGATTTAATTACAAACAAACCTCATTAGCTTTAAGTACAAACAAACCTCACTAGTTTTAAGTACAAACAAGCCACACTAGTTTTAACTACAAACAAACCATACTAGTTTTGAGTACAAGCAATCCACACTAGTTTTAAGGATAAACAAACCACAAGTACAAACAAACTCACTAGTTTTTAGTACAAACAAACCTCATTAGTTTTAAGTACAAACAAACTTCACTAGCTATAAGTACAAACAAACCTCACTAGTTTTAAGTACAAAAAAAACTTAACTAGCTATAAGTACAAACAAACCTCACTAGTTTTAAGTACAAACAAACCACTAATCTTATGTATAAACAAACCTCATAGGTTTCAGTACAAACAAACCACGCTAGTTTTAAGTACAAAAAACTTATAAGTCCTAAATGCGAACAAACTTCATTAGTTTTAGTACAAACAAACCATACTAATTTCAACACAAACAAACCTCGCTAGTTTGAAGTAAAAACAAACCTCACTAGGTTTGAGTGCAAACAAACCTCACTAGTTTTAAGTACAAACAAACCTCATAAGTTTTAAGTACAAACCTCACTAGTTTTATGTAGAAACAAACCTCACTAGTTTTAAGAACAAAAACACCTCTCTAGATTTAAGTACAAAGAAACCATAACAGTTTCAAGTACGAACAAACCTTACTGGTTTTAAGCACAAACAAACCAACTAGTTTTAAGTTCAAAGAAATCTCGCTAGCTTTAAGTAAAAACAAACCACACGAGCTTTAAGTACAAACAAACCTCACTAGTTTTAAGTACAATCAAACCAACTTAGTTTTATGCACAATTAAACCACATTGGTTGTAATTAAAAACAAGCCACACTAGTTTTAAGTACAAACAAATCTCACTAGTTTTAAGTACAAAGAAACCGCACTTGTTTTAAGTACAAATAAAGAACACTAGTGTTAATTGCAAACTAATATCACTAATTTTAAGTACAAACAGACCATATTTGTTTTAAGTACAAACAAATCACGCTAGTTTTAAGTACAAACAAATTACACCAGTTTCAATTACAAACCACTCTAGTATCAACTACAAACAAACCTCAAAAGTTTTAAGTACAAACACCTTTTACTAGTTTTAAGTACAAACAAACCACAGTACTTTTAAGTGCAAACAGATCTCACTAGTTTTAAGTACAATCAAACCACACAAGTTTTAAGTACAAACAATTAACACTAGTTTTAGCTACAAACAAATTGCACTAGTTTTAAGTACAAACTAATCTTACTAGTTTTAAGTACAAACAAACCAAACTAGTTTTAAGTATAAACAACACTATTTCGAATTGCAAACAAATCTCACCAGTCTTGAGTACGAACAAACCACACTAGTTTTAAGTACAAACAAACCACGCTAGTTTTGAATACAGGCAAACCACACTAGTTTTAAGTACAAACAAACCACACTGATTTTAGGTACAAACAAATTTCGCTAGTTTTAATTACAAACCACACTAGTTTTAAGTACGAACATCTCACTATTTTCAAGTACAAACAAACCACAGTAGTTGTAAGTGCAAACAAACAACATTAGTTTTAATTGTAAACAAACACTAGTTTTAAGTACAAACAAACCCCACTAGCTTTAAGTACAAACAAACCACTCTGGTATTAGGAATAAACAAACCACACTAGTTTTAAGTACCAACAAACCACACTAGTTTTAAATACAAACAAACCACACTGGTTTTAAGTACAAACAAACCACCCTCGTTTCAAGTGCAAACAAACCACACTAGTTTTAAGCACAAACAAACCTCATTAGTTTTAAGTACAAACAAACCACACTCATTTTAACTACAAACAAACCTCACTTGTTTTAAGTACAAAGAAACCTCACTAGTTTTAAGTACAAAAAATGTCGCTTGTTTTAAGTACAAACAAATCTCGCTAGTTTTAAGTAAAAACAAACCACAGTAGTTTTAAGTACAAATACACATAATAGTTTTAAGTAAAAACAAACCTTACTAGTTTTGATTACAAACAGATCTCACTAGTTTTAAGTACAATCAAACCACGCTAGATTTAAGTACAAACAAGCCACACTAGTTTTAAGTACAAATAGATCATACTAGTTTTAAGTACAAATAGACCACACTAGTTTTAATTACAAACAAATCTCACTAGTTTTAAGTACAATTAAACCACACTAGTTTTAATTCCAAACAAACCACACTAGTTTTAAGTACAAAAAAGCCTCACTGGTTTTCAGTACAAACCAACCTCACTAGTTTTAAGTACAAACAAAACTTGCTAGTTTTAAGTACAAACAAACCTCTCTAGTTTTAAGTACGAGCAAACCACACTAGTTTTAAGTACAAACAAAACACACTAGTTCTAATTACAAGCAAACCACACCAGTTTTAAATGCAAACAAATATCACTAGTTTTAGGTACAAACAAACCACGCTGGTTGATCACTAGTTTTAGGTACAAACAAACCACGCTAGTTGATCACTAGTTTTAGGTACAAACAAACCACGCTAGTTGCAAGTACAAACAAACCACATGAGGTTTGAGTACAAAGAACAACACTAGTTTTAGTAGAAACAAACCACACTAGTTTTAATTACAATCAAACCTCATTAGTTTTAATTATAAACAAATCTCACTAGTTTTAAGTACAAACAAATCACACTAGTTTTAAGTTCAAACAAACGTCACCAGTGTTCAGTAAAGTCAAACCACACTAGTTTTCAGTACAAACAAACCACACTAGTTTTGATTAGAAACAAACCACACTAGTTTTAAATACAAGCAAATCTCACTAATTTTAGGTACAAACGAACCACACTAGTTTTAAGTACAAGCAAACAACACTAGTTTTAATTGTAAGTAAATCTCAATAGTTTTAAGTACAAACAAACCACACTAGTTTTAAGTACAAACAAACCAAACTATGTTTTAAGTACAAACAAATCTCACTAGTTTTAAGTACAAACAAATCGCACTAGTTTTAAGTACAAACAAATCACACTAATTTTAAGTACAAAGAAATCACACTAGTTATAAGTACAAACAACCTGAATAGTTTGAAGTACAAACAAACCACACTAGTTTTGATTGCAAACAAACCACACTAGTTTTAAGTACAAACAAACCTCACTAGTTTTGATGGAAGCAAATGTTCTATTTTGTAATTGTATTGTCTTCTGAGGTTGTGTTTATTGTAGGTTATGAAGGACAGTTCCATTAACAACAAGATTGATTAAGTAATCATAAGATAATCATTTTGTTGTTTGGATACGATGATAGAAAGATTAAGAATAAGTAAATATAAGTTTATCCTATCGAACTGAACTGCTTCTGATATGATAGATTGTACATCTTTCTTTTGCTATCAGAGCACAGAGATGACCTGGCATACGATGAGATGGGCGACAGCAAAGTTGGATGACCTCAAGACTCAGGTTCAGGATATACAAACAACATTACAGAAATGTGCTGGAAATGTGCTGGACACGGATGTGGCTCGTGCACTACAACGGCGTCTGATGGATCACATTGCAACACTGGACGTTACCGCTGACTTACGACAAACAGCAATACAAACACGACATTGGCAACACTTGATCACTGCTACAGGTAATGATGATGACACAATCTTCAATATTATGATGACACAATCTTCAATATTATGATGACACAATCTTCAATATTATGATGACACAATCTTCAATATTATGATGACACAATCTTCAATATTATGATGACACAATCTTCAATATTATGATGACACAATCTTCAATATTATGATGACACAATCTTCAATATTATGATGACACAATCTTCAGTATTATAATGACACAATCTTCAATATTATGATGACACAATCTTCAATATTATGATGACACAATCTTCAATATTATGATGACACAATCTTCAATATTATGATGACACAATCTTCAATATTATGATGACACAATCTTCAATATTATGATGACACAATCTTCAATATTATGATGACACAATCTTCAATATTATGATGACACAATCTTCAATATTATGATGACACAATCTTCAATATTATGATGACACAATCTTCAGTATTATGATGACACAATCTTCAATATTATGATGACACAATCTTCAATATTATGATGACACAATCTTCAATATTATGATGACACAATCTTCAATATCATGATGACACAATCTTCAATATTATGATGACACAATCTTCAATATTATGATGACACAATCTTCAATATTATGATGACACAATCTTCAATATTATGATGACACAATCTTCAATATTATGATGACACAATCTTCAGTAATGATGATGACACAATCTTCAATATTATGATGACACAATCTTCAATATTATGATGACACAATCTTCAATATTATGATGACACAATCTTCAATATTATGATGACACAATCTTCAATATTATGATGACACAATCTTCAATATTATGATGACACAATCTTCAATATTATGATGACACAATCTTCAATATTATGATGACACAATCTTCAATATGATGATGACACAATCTTCAATATTATGATGACACAATCTTCAATATTATGATGACACAATCTTCAATATTATGATGACACAATCTTCAATATTATGATGACACAATCTTCAATATTATGATGACACAATCTTCAATATGATGATGACACAATCTTCAATATTATGATGACACAATCTTCAATATTATGATGACACAATCTTCAATATTATGATGACACAATCTTCAATATTATGATGACACAATCTTCAATATTATGATGACACAATCTTCAATATTATGATGACACAATCTTCAATATTATGATGACACAATCTTCAATATTATGATGACACAATCTTCAATATTATGATGACACAATCTTCAATATTATGATGACACAATCTTCAATATTATGATGACACAATCTTCAATATTATGATAATCATGATGACACAATCTTCAATATTATGATGACACAATCTTCAATATTATGATGACACAATCTTCAGTATTATGATGACACAATCTTCAATATTATGATGACACAATCTTCAATATTATGATGACACAATCTTCAATATTATGATGACACAATCTTCAATATTATGATGACACAATCTTCAATATTATGATGACACAATCTTCAATATTATGATGACACAATCTTCAATATTATGATGACACAATCTTCAGTATTATGATGACACAATCTTCAATATTATGATGACACAATCTTCAATATTATGATGACACAATCTTCAATATTATGATGACACAATCTTCAATATTATGATGACACAATCTTCAATATTATGATGACACATCTTCAATATTATGATGACACAATCTTCAATATTATGATGACACAGTCTTCAGTATTATGATGACACAATCTTCAGTATTATGATGACACAATCTTCAGTATTATGATGACACAATCTTCAATATTATGATGACACAATCTTCAATTATGATGACACAATATATGATGACACAATCTTCAATATTATGATGACACAATCTTCAATATTATGATGACACAATCTTCAATATTATGATGACACAATCTTCAATATTATGATGACACAATCTTCAGTAATGATGATGACACAATCTTCATTATTATGATGACATTATCTTCAATATTATGATAATCATGATGACATAATCTTCAATATTATGATAATCATGATGATATAATCTTCAATATTATGATAATCATGATGACACAATCTTCAATATTATGATAATCATGATGACACAATCTTCAATATTATGATAATCATGATGACACAATCTTCAATATTATGATGACACAATCTTCATATATTATGATAATCATGATGACATAATCTTCAATATTATGAAAATCATGATGACATAATCTTCAATATTATGATAATCATGATGACACAATCTTCAATATTATGATAATCATGATGACACAATCTTCAATATTATGATAATCATGATGACACAGAATCGTCAGATATTATGATATTTCATGGTGACATCAATCTTCAATATAATAATAATCATGGTGCACAATCTTCAATATTAGTTGTGACGCATTCTACAATATGATGATGAACCAATCTTCAATTTATGGTGACACAATCTTCAATCTTATGATGACACAATCTTCAATGTATTGATGATGACAGCATCGCTCAGTAATCCTGATGACCAATTTCAATATAATAAGCTAATCATGAAGACACCAACTTCAATATTGGATGACACAATCTTCAGTAATCTGATGACAGCAATCTATACAATATTATGATGACACAATGCTTCAATATTATGATGACACGCAAGCTTCAATATTATGATGAGCACAATCTTCAATATTATGATGACACAATCTTCAATATTATGATGACACAGTCTTCAATATTATGATGACACAATCTTCAATATATGATGACACAGTCTTCAATATTATGATGACACAATCTTCAATATTATGATAATCATGATGACACAATCTTCAATATTATGATAATCATGATGACACAATCTTCAATATTATGATAATCATGATGACATAATCTTCAATATTATGATAATCATGATGACATAATCCTCAATATTATGATAATCATGATGACATAATCTTCAATATTATGATAATCATGATGACACAATATTCAATATTATGATAATCATGATGACACAATCTTCAATATTATGATGACACAATCTTCAATATTATGATAATCATGACACAATCTTCAATATTATGATAATCATGATGACATAATCTTCAATATTATGATAATCATGATGACATAATCTTCAATATTATGATAATCATGATGACATAGTCTTCAATATTATGATAATGTTGTAGTTTGTGACAGTAACAAAATAATGATTTCGTTGTAGGTTGTGATATTAACTAAAATGATCATTATGTTGTAGTTTGTGATAGCAACAAAAATCATCATTATGTTGTAGGTCGTAACAATAACAAAAAACCATTATGTTGTAGGTTATGACAGTAACTAAAATAATCATTATGTTGTAGGTTGTGATTAAAGAAATCGTTATGTTTTAGCTGTTGACAGTAACAAATAAACATTATGTTGTAGGTTGTGACAGTAACGAAAATAATCAATATGTTGTAGGCTGACAGTAATAAAAGTATATATTATGTTGTAAGTTGTGACAGTAACAAAAAATTATTATGTTGTAGGTTATGACTAACAAAAACCATCATTATGTTGTAGGTTGTGACAGTAACAAAAACAAACATTATGTTGTAGATTGTGACAGTAACAAAAATAATCATTATGTTGTATGTTGTGACAGTACGAGGAGTAATTATTATGTTGTAGATTATGACAGTAACAAAATGAACAATGTTGTAGGTTGTGACTAACAAATAATTATCATGTTGTAGGTTGTGACAGCAACAAAAGTAAGCATTATATTGTAGGTTATGACAGTAACAAAAGCATCATTATGTTGTAGGTTGTGACAGTAACAAAAATAATCATTATGTAGGTTATGACAGTAACAAAAGCATCATTATGTTGTAGGTTGTGACAGTAAGAAAAATAATCATTATGCTGCAGTTTGTGACTATTAAAAATCATCATTATTTTTTAAGCCGTGACAGTAACAAAAAGTCATTATGTTGTAGGTTGTGACATTAACAAAAATAATCATTATGTTGTAATTTGTGACATTAGCAAAAAATAATCATTATGTTGTAGGTTGTGACTTAAAAATCATCATTATGTTGTAGGTTGTGACAGTAACAAAAATAATCATTATGTTGTAAGTTGTGACGTTAACAAAAAAATCATTATGTAGTAGATTATGACATTAACAAAAATAATCATTATGTTGTAGGTTGTGACTAACAAATAATTATCATGTTGTAGGTTATGACAGTAACAAAAATAATCATTATGTTGTATGTTGTGACAGTAACAAAAATAATCATTATGTTGTAGATTGTGACATTAACAAAAATAATCATTATGTTGTATGTTGTGACAGTAACAAAAATAATCATTATGTTGTAGATTGTGACATTAACAAAAATAATCATTATGTTGTAGATTGTGACATTAACAAAAATAATCATTATGTTGTAGATTGTGACATTAACAAAAATAATCATTATGTTGTATGTTGTGACAGTAACAAAAATAATCATTATGTTGTAGATTGTGACATTAACAAAAATAATCATTATGTTGTAGATTGTGACATTAACAAAAATAATCATTATGTTGTAGATTGTGACATTAACAAAAATAATCATTATGTTGTAGATTGTGACATTAACAAAAATAATCATTATGTTGTAGATTGTGACATTAACAAAAATAATCATTATGTTGTATGTTGTGACAGTAACAAAAATAATCATTATGTTGTAGATTGTGACATTAACAAAAATAATCATTATGTTGTAGATTGTGACATTAACAAAAATAATCATTATGTTGTAGATTGTGACATTAACAAAAATAATCATTATGTTGTAGATTGTGACATTAACAAAAATAATCATTATGTTGTAGATTGTGACATTAACAAAAATAATCATTATGTTGTAGGTTGTGACATTAACAAAAATAATCATTATGTTGTAGATTGTGACATTAACAAAAATAATCATTATGTTGTAGATTGTGACATTAACAAAAATAATCATTATGTTGTAGATTGTGACATTAACAAAAATAATCATTATGTTGTAGATTGTGACATTAACAAAAATAATCATTATGTTGTAGATTGTGACATTAACAAAAATAATCATTATGTTGTAGGTTGTGACATTAACAAAAATAATCATTATGTTGTAGATTGTGACATTAACAAAAATAATCATTATGTTGTAGATTGTGACATTAACAAAAATAATCATTATGTTGTATGTTGTGACAGTAACAAAAATAATCATTATGTTGTAGATTGTGACATTAACAAAAATAATCATTATGTTGTAGATTGTGACATTAACAAAAATAATCATTATGTTGTAGATTGTGACATTAACAAAAATAATCATTATGTTGTAGGTTGTGACAGTAAGTGGGCATCTGCTTCAGGCGTTGGTGGTGTGAGCGTGTGGGATGTGTTGGAGCTGAGATTGTGTCGTCACACACAACTGGTCACTTCCACTGTTGCTACAGCTGTGAGGGAGTCCCACTTGTACGACCAAATTAAGGAAATCACTAACGTAAGAAGGAAGTGCCACTGAGGCAGGAATGATACATTATTAGTTGTCATATTATTTTGTTTATCTTATTTACATGTGTGCCGAGTGAGAGTGAATGGTACTATGAAAAAAAGGAGGATGAGGAGGAGGAACAGGAGGAGGATGAGGAGGAGCAGGTGCAGGATGAGGAGGAGGAGGAGGAGGGGCAGGAGCAGGATGAGGAGGAGCAGGTGCAGGATGAGGAGGAGGAGGAGGAGGAGGAGCAGGAGGAGGAGCAGGAGGAGGATGAGGAGGAGCAGGAGGAGGATGAGGAGGAGGATGAGGAGGATGAGGAGGAGCAGGAGAAGGATGAGGAGGAGCAGGTGCAGGATGAGGAGGAGGATGAGGAGGAGGAGCAGGAGGAGGATGAGGAGAGCAGGAGGAGGATGAGGAGGGGCAGGAGCAGGATGAGGAGGAGCAGGAGGAGGATGAGGAGGAGCAGGAGGAGGATGAGGAGGAGGAGCAGGAGGAGAATGAGGAGGAGCAGGAGGAGGATGAGGAGGAGCAGGAGGAGGATGAGGAGGATGAGGAGGGGCAGGAGCAGGGTGAGGAGGAGCAGGAGGAGGATGAGGAGGAGGAGCAGGAGGAGGATGAAGAGGAGCAGGAGGAGGATGAGGAGGAGCAGGAGGAGGATGAGGAGGAGGAGCAGGAGGAGGAACAGGAGGAGGATGAGGAGGGGCAGGAGCAGGGTGAGGAGGAGCAGGTGCAGGATGAGGAGGAGGAGCAGGAGGAGGATGAGGAGGAGGAACAGGAGGAGGATGAGGAGGAGGAGGATGAGGAGGAGGATGAGGAGGGGCAGGAGCAGGGTGAGGAGGAGCAGGAGGAGGATGAGGAGGAGGAGCAGGAGGAGGATGAGGAGGAGCAGGAGGAGGATGAGGGGGAGGAGCAGGAGGAGGATGAGGAGGAGGAGCAGGAGGAGGATGAGGAGGAGCAGGAGGAGGATGAGGAGGAGGAAGTGACACTTTGCTTCAGGGAAGTGTGTAAAAGTGTCTTGAGTGGACGCGATACAATGAGGTCTCTCATGCATGGCGGTGACAACCTTCATGATGGTTTAGCTTGACTACCAGATAAATGCATGGGGACTGGCAGGGTGCATGGTGGGGTGTCTGGGGACTGGCAGGGTGCATGGTGGGGTGTCTGGGGACTGGCAGGGTGCATGGTGGGGTGTCTGGGGACTGGCAGGGTGCATGGTGGGGTGTCTGGGGACTGGCAGGGTGCATGGTGGGGTGTCTGGGGACTGGCAGGGTGCATGGTGGGGTGTCTGGGGACTGGCAGGGTGCATGGTACTGGCAGGTGGATGCATGGTGGGGTGTCTGAGTACTGGCAGGTGGATGCATGGTGGGGTGTCTGAGGACTGGCAGGGTGCATGGTGGGGTGTCTGAGTACTGGCAGGTGGATGCATGGTGGGGTGTCTGAGTACTGGCAGGTGGATGCATGGTGGGGTGTCTGAGTACTGGCAGGTGGATGCATGGTGGGGTGTCTGAGTACTGGCAGGTGGATGCATGGTGGGGTGTCTGAGTACTGGCAGGTGGATGCATGGTGGGGTGTCTGAGTACTGGCAGGTGGATGCATGGTGGGGTGTCTGAGTACTGGCAGGGTGCATGGTGGGGTGTCTGAGTACTGGCAGGTGGATGCATGGTGGGGTGTCTGAGTACTGGCAGGTGGATGCATGGTGGGGTGTCTGAGTACTGGCAGGTGGATGCATGGTGGGGTGTCTGAGTACTGGCAGGTGGATGCATGGTGGGGTGTCTGAGTACTGGCAGGTGGATGCATGGTGGGGTGTCTGAGTACTGGCAGGTGGATGCATGGTGGGGTGTCTGAGTACTGGCAGGTGGATGCATGGTGGAGTGTGTCAGTGATTAAGAGGGAAGTGAAATTCACAAAGCATCTGATTACAGAGGAGTTGTTTGAGGTAAACAAATGTGTGGAGCAGGAGTGTTTGGTCTGAGGTAAACAAATGTGTGGAGCAGGAGTTTTTGGTCTGAGGTAAACAAATGTGTGGAGCAGGAGTGTTTGGTCTGAGATAAACAAATGTGTGGAGCAGGTGTGTTTGGTCTGAGGTAAACAAATGTGTGGAGCAGGTGTGTTTGGTCTGAGATAAACAAATGTGTGGAGCAGGTGTGTTTGGTCTGAGGTAAACAAATGTGTGGAGCAGGTGTGTTTGGTCTGAGGTAAACAAATGTGTGGAGCAGGTGTGTTTGGTGTGAGGATTTTTGTGATAAGTACATGTGGAGAGACAGTATATATGGCATCTATGGGGCAGTGGAGGTATGATGTGGGCCCTGAGAGATGAGGTAGGGTTTGTTTGCAGATGATATGACTCATCAGGTATACTGAAGACAGAGTTTGGAAGAGCATGTGAGAGGAGAAAGTTCTGAATGAATGTGAACCAAAGTATGGTAATGAGGTAGAACACGGGATGAGGAGACTTCACGTACTCAGAAGTGGACATGACAGTTGACGAAACCATGAGACATGAAATGACTTACAGGAAGTAAGAACGGAGACATCACGAAGCATCAAGGACCATGTGGAGTGAGACATCACGAAGCATCAAGGACCATGTGGAGTGAGACATCACGAAGCATCAAGGACCATGTGGAGTGAGACATCACGAAGCATCAAGGACCATGTGGAGTGAGACATCACGAAGCATCAAGGACCATGTGGAGTGAGACATCACGAAGCATCAAGGAACATGTGGAGTGAGACATCACGAAGCATCAAGGACCATGTGGAGTGAGACATCAGGAAGCATCAAGGACCATGTGGAGTGAGACATCAGGAAGCATCAAGGATCATGTGGAGTGAGACATCAGGAAGCATCAAGGACCATGTGGAGTGAGACATCACGAAGCATCAAGGATCATGTGGAGTGAGACATCAGGAAGCATCAAGGACCATGTGGAGTGAGACATCACGAAGCATCAAGGACCATGTGGAGTGAGACATCAGGAAGCATCAAGGATCATGTGGAGTGAGACATCACGAAGCATCAAGGACCATGTGAAGTGAGACATCACGAAGCATCAAGGACCATGTGGAGTGAGACATCACGAAGCATCAAGGACCATGTGGAGTGAGACATCAGGAAGCATCAAGGACCATGTGGAGTGAGACATCACGAAGCATCAAGGATCATGTGGAGTGAGACATCACGAAGCATCAAGGATCATGTGGAGTGAGACATCAGGAAGCATCAAGGACCATGTGGAGTGAGACATCACGAAGCATCAAGGATCATGTGGAGTGAGACATCACGAAGCATCAAGGACCATGTGGAGTGAGACATCAGGAAGCATCAAGGATCATGTGGAGTGAGACATCACGAAGCATCAAGGACCATGTGGAGTGAGACATCACGAAGCATCAAGGATCATGTGGAGTGAGACATCACGAAGCATCAAGGATCATGTGGAGTGAGACATCACGAAGCATCAAGGACCATGTGGAGTGAGACATCACGAAGCATCAAGGATCATGTGGAGTGAGACATCACGAAGCATCAAGGACCATGTGGAGTGAGACATCAGGAAGCATCAAGGACCATGTGGAGTGGGGCAAGGATGGGTATCGTTGAAGGTTCAGTAATATCTTTAATCCTGTATGGATGCGAGTTATGAGAGTTAAAGACAAATGAAGGAGGATGTTTGACATGTTGGAGATGATGATGTGATGTGAGATGTTTGACATGTTGGAGATGATGATGTGATGTGAGATGTTTGACATGTTGGATGTGAGGTGGACTGGTTGTGTATGGAATGATGGAAGATAGTGTGGTGATGTGTCAGGCATATGGAGAGGATGAGTGAGGAAAGACTTGTATATACCAGAAGTCGAGGGAAGGAGAGCACGAGCACAGACCAGGGAACGCTGGCCACACTCGCTCACATGTTGACACAGTGGCAAGATGTGACGTCAGTGATCTCTGTTTCTCGCAAGATTGTGCAGCGTCTACAGCTGGTGAAGGCTATTGTGTACGAGTGACGTATGAAGGCCTCTGAGTTGTATATGCATTACATATTGAGAATAACAAACTTTGTGAGTTGAAATGTGGTTTGTGAGTGAAAGATTGCCAGGTTCAACTCTAATGACGGAGTGTTCTCAACTTGTGTAGATCAAGACGTTTTCCTTATGTTATCTTCTGTTAAAGAGACTCAATATGGTAGACAGCGAAGGGACGTGAACACAGTGAACAAGTGAACAATAAGTTATTAGTATATATAAATGTACCTTGCTGTGGGGCAGTGACAGTCTGGCAGTAGAACATGTTAACTCTGGTCAGGTTGAAGGAGAGTTAACTTCATTGCTCTCACTAGGGAGGATAATGGAAGACCTGTAGCAGTGTCTGAGGTAGGAATAGCTGGTATGGACTCGTTCACAGCAATGTAGCCAAACCAGTCAGTCAGAAGCAGAAAGCTGCAGGTGAATGCAAAGTTGATCCTACACATGGAAACACCAGAGAACAATTGTTTGGGATGTTATGTGAAGGAGGAAGATCAGATGAAGGTAAGATAACTTGAACCAGAAAACTGAGGAAGCATTACAATGATCATGAAGGTAGTGTAGATAGGAAGACAACCACAGTTTAGTGGAACGGATTCACGAGAGCTGTTCAGGTGGAGGCAAGAGCAGACACACAGACAGACAAAAGTACATGGAAGGGAATATAGAAGGAGAAATGTGTATTGCTGGAGATGACGCAGCAATCAAGGAAATTTTATACAGGACAGTGCTTGCTGGTCAAGTGATACAGGGACAGTGCTTGCTGGTCAAGTGATACAGGAACAGTGCTTGCTGGTCAAGTGATACAGGAACAGTGCTTGCTGGTCAAGTGATACAGGAACAGTGCTTGCTGGTCAAGTGATACAGGAACAGTGCTTGCTGGTCAAGTGATACAGGAACAGTGCTTGCTGGTCAAGTGATAGTGGCCAGTGCTTGCTGGTCAAGTGATACAGGAACAGTGCTTGCTGGTCAAGTGATACAGGAACAGTGCTTGCTGGTCAAGTGATACAGGAACAGTGCTTGCTGGTCAAGTGATACAGGAACAGTGCTTGCTGGTCAAGTGATACAGGAACAGTGCTTGCTGGTCAAGTGATACAGGAACAGTGCTTGCTGGTCAAGTATACAGGAACAGTGCTTGCTGGTCAAGTGATACAGGAACAGTGCTTGCTGGTCAAGTGATACAGGAACAGTGCTTGCTGGTCAAGTGATACAGGAACAGTGCTTGCTGGTCAAGTGATACAGGAACAGTGCTTGCTGGTCAAGTGATACAGGAACAGTGCTTGCTGGTCAAGTGATACAGGAACAGTGCTTGCTGGTCAAGTGATACAGGAACAGTGCTTGCTGGTCAAGTGATACAGGAACAGTGCTTGCTGGTCAAGTGATACAGGAACAGTGCTTGCTGGTCAAGTGATACAGGAACAGTGCTTGCTGGCAGTGGAGCTTGCTGGTCAAGTGATAGCTGGCCAGTGCTTGCTGGTCAAGTGATAGTGGCCAGTGCTTGCTGGTCAAGTGATACAGGAACAGTGCTTGCTGGTCAAGTGATACAGGAACAGTGCTTGCTGGTCAAGTGATACAGGAACAGTGCTTGCTGGTCAAGTGATACAGGAACAGTGCTTGCTGGTCAAGTGATACAGGAACAGCGCTTGCTGGTCAAGTGATACAGGAACAGTGCTTGCTGGTCAAGTGATACAGGAACAGTGCTTGCTGGTCAAGTGATACAGGAACAGTGCTTGCTGGTCAAGTGATACAGGAACAGTGCTTGCTGGTCAAGTGATACTGGAACAGTGCTTGCTGGTCAAGTGATACAGGAGCAGTGCTTGCTGGTCAAGTGATACAGGAACAGTGCTTGCTGGTCAAGTGATACAGGAACAGTGCTTGCTGGTCAAGTGATACAGGAACAGTGCTTGCTGGTCAAGTGATACAGGAACAGTGCTTGCTGGTCAAGTGATACAGGAACAGTGCTTGCTGGTCAAGTGATACAGGAACAGTGCTTGCTGGTCAAGTGATACAGGAACAGTGCTTGCTGGTCAAGTGATACTGGAACAGTGCTTGCTGGTCAAGTGATACAGGAGCAGTGCTTGCTGGTCAAGTGATACTGGAACAGTGCTTGCTGGTCAAGTGATACAGGAACAGTGCTTGCTGGTCAAGTGATACAGGAACAGTGCTTGCTGGTCAAGTGATACTGGAACAGTGCTTGCTGGTCAAGTGATACAGGAACAGTGCTTGCTGGTCAAGTGATACAGGAACAGTGCTTGCTGGTCAAGTGATACAGGAACAGTGCTTGCTGGTCAAGTGATACAGGAACAGTGCTTGCTGGTCAAGTGATACTGGAACAGTGCTTGCTGGTCAAGTGATACAGGAACAGTGCTTGCTGCTTTACACAGTACAGAAAATGACTACAATTCCCTTGAAACTTTGCTTTTGTGATCAGGACTGATCTTCTAAAGTATGCCTATTGTTAGAACATTCTAGATAGATTCAGTGTTGAGTAGCTAGTATAGAACATTCTAGATAGATTCAGTGTTGAGTAGCTAGTATAGAACATTCTAGATAGATTCAGTGTTGAGTAGCTAGTATAGAACATTCTAGATAGATTCAGTGTTGAGTAGCTAGTATAGAACATTCTCGATAGATTCAGTGTTGAGTTGCTAGTATAGAACATTCTAGATAGATTCAGTGTTGAGTAGCTAGTATAGAACATTCTAGATAGATTCAGTGTTGAGTAGCTAGTATAGAACATTCTAGAAGTTTGCAGTAACATAATGATAGTATAGAAAGAGCCGTAAGGTAAATAGTTCAGTTTAGATGTAGTTGTCTGAGTGGATACAGACAGACCAGGGTGGCATCTGCAGGCATCAAACAGACACAGTTTGCTGTACCTCTGTCGACGATGGATCAAAACAAGAACAAAAAGTTCTGTAATGGGTGGCAGCATCAGCTGTAGTGGGTGGCAGCATCAGCTGTAGTGGGTGGCAGCATCAGCTGTAGTGGGTTGCAGCATCAGCTGTAGTGGGTGGCAGCATCAGCTGTAGTGGGTGGCAGCATCAGCTGTAGTGGGTTGCAGCATCAGCTGTAGTGGGTGGCAGCATCAGCTGTAGTGGGTGGCAGCATCAGCTGTAGTGGGTGGCAGCATCAGCTGTAGTGGGTGGCAGCATCAGCTGTAGTGGGTGGCAGCATCAGCTGTAGTGGGTGGCAGCATCAGCTGTAGTGGGTGGCAGCATCAGCTGTAGTGGGTGGCAGCATCAGCTGTAGTGGGTGGCAGCATCAGCTGTAGTGGGTGGCAGCATCAGCTGTAGTGGGTGGCAGCATCAGCTGTAGTGGGTGGCAGCATCAGCTGTAATGGGTTGCAGCATCAGCTGTAGTGGGTGGCAGCATCAGCTGTAGTGGGTGGCAGCATCAGCTGTAGTGGGTGGCAGCATCAGCTGTAGTGGGTGGCAGCATCAGCTGTAGTGGGTTGCAGCATCAGCTGTAATGGGTTGCAGCATCAGCTGTAGTGGGTGGCAGCATCAGCTGTAGTGGGTGGCAGCATCAGCTGTAGTGGGTGGCAGCATCAGCTGTAGTGGGTGGCAGCATCAGCTGTAGTGGGTGGCAGCATCAGCTGTAGTGGGTGGCAGCATCAGCTATAGTGGGTGGCAGCATCAGCTGTAGTGGGTGGCAGCATCAGCTGTAGTGGGTGGCAGCATCAGCTGTAGTGGGTGGCAGCATCAGCTATAGTGGGTGGCAGCATCAGCTGTAGTGGGTGGCAGCATCAGCTATAGTGGGTGGCAGCATCAGCTGTAGTGGGTGGCAGCATCAGCTATAGTGGGTGGCAGCATCAGCTGTAGTGGGTGGCAGCATCAGCTATAGTGGGTGGCAGCATCAGCTGTAGTGGGTGGCAGCATCAGCTGTAGTGGGTGGCAGCATCAGCTATAGTGGGTGGCAGCATCAGCTGTAGTGGGTGGCAGCATCAGCTGTAGTGGGTGGCAGCATCAGCTATAGTGGGTGGCAGCATCAGCTATAGTGGGTGGCAGCATCAGCTATAGTGGGTGGCAGCATCACCATACAACACAGCAGTATTGTTGGTGACCGTATAACTTTGTGACCTGACCTGGTGGTGATGACTAGCTCCTCCAGTGTGCATGACCTGGCTGTGACCTGACCTGGTGGTGATGGCTAGCCTCTCCAGTGTGCCGTGACCTGGCTCTGACCTGACCTGGTGGTGATGACTAACTCCTGCATTGTGCCATGACCTGGCTGTGACCTGACCTGGTGGTGATGGCTAGCTCCTCCAGTGTGCCATGACCTGGCTGTGACCTGACCTGGTGGTCATGACTATCTCCTCCAGTGTGCCATGACCTGGCTTTGACCTGACCTGGTGGTGATGACTAACTCCTCCAGTTTGCCATGACCTGGTTGTGACCTGACCTGGTGGTGATGACTAGCTCCTCCAGTGTGTCATTACCTGGCTGTGACCTGACCTGGAGGTGATGACTAACTCCTCCAGTGTGCCATGACCTGGCTCTGACCTGACATGGTGATGATGACTAGCTCCTCCAGTGTGCCATGACCTGGCTGTGACCTGACCTGGTGGTGATGATTAGCTCCTCCAGTGTGCCATGACCTGGCTGTGACCTGACCTAGTGGTGATGAATAGCTCCTCCAGTGTGCCATGACCTGGTTGTGACCTGAACTGGTGGTGATGACTAGCTCCTGCCAGTGTGCCATGACCTGGCTGTGACCTGACCTGGTGGTGATGACTAGCTCCTCCAGTGTGCCATGACCTGGCTGTGACCTGACCTGGTGGTGATGACTAGCTCCTCCATTGTGCCATGACCTGGCTGTGACCTGAACTGGTGGTGATGACTAGCTCCTGCAGTGTGCCATGACCTGGCTGTGACCTGACCTGGTGGTGATGACTAGCTCCTGCATTATGCCATGACCTGGCTCTGACCTGAACTGGTGGTGATGACTAGCTCCTCCAGTGTGCCATAACCTGGCTGTGCCCTGACCTGGTGGTGATGACTAGCTCCTGCATTATACCATGACCTGGCTGTGACCTGACCTGGTGGTGATGACTAGCTCCTCCAGTGTGCCATGACCTGGCTGTGACCTGAACTGGTGGTGATGACTAGCTCCTGCAGTGTGCCATGACCTTGCTGTGACCTGACCTGGTGGTGATGACTAGCTCCCCCAGTGTGCCATGACCTTGCTGTGACCTGACCTGGTGGTGATGGCTAGCTCCTCCAGTGTGCCATGACCTGGCTGTGACCTGACCTGGTGGTGATGGCTAGCTCCTCCAGTGTGCCATGACCTGGCTGTGACCTGACCTGGTGGTGATGACTAGCTCCTGCATTATGCCATGACCTGGCTCTGACCTGGCCTGGTGGTGATGACTAGCTCCTCCAGTGTGCCATGACCTGGCTGTGACCTGACCTGGTGGTGATGACTAGCTCCTGCATTATGCCATGACCTGGCTCTGACCTGGCCTGGTGGTGATGACTACCTCCTCCAGTGTGCCATGACCTGGCTGTGACCTGAACTGGTGGTGATGACTAGCTACTCCAGTGTGCCATGACCTGGCTCTGACCTGACCTGGTGGTGATGACTAGCTCCTCCAGTGTGCCATGACCTGGCTGTGACCTGATCTGGTGGTGATGACTAGCTCCTCCAGTGTGCCATGACCTGGCTGTGACCTGACCTGGTGGTGATGACTAGCTCCTCCAGTGTGCCATGACCTGGCTGTGACCTGACCTGGTTGTGATGATTAGCTCCTGTATTGTGCCATGACCTGGCTGTGACCTGACCTGGTGGTGATGACTAGCTCCTCCAGTGTGCCATAACCTGGCTGTGACCTGACCTGGTGGTGATGACTAGCTCCTGCATTGTGCCATGACCTGGCTGTGACCTGGCCTGGTGGTGATGACTAGCTCCTCCAGTGTGCCATAACCTGGCTGTGACCTGAACTGGTGGTGATGGCTAGCTCTTGCAGTGTGCCATGACCTGGCTGTGACCTGACCTGGTGGTGATGACTAGCTCCCCCAGTGTGCCATGACCTGGCTGTGACCTGACCTGGTGGTGATGACTAGCTCCTGCATTGTGCCATGACCTGGCTGTGACCTGACCTGGTGGTGATGACTAGCTTCTCCAGTGTGCCATGACCTGGCTGTGACCTGACCTCTTGGTGATGACTAGCTCCTCCAGTGTGCAGGCAGGAGACGATCACCATCATCAGGGTCACCAAGTTGTATTACTATATTACAACTTCAAAATATTTCAAGTGTTTTTTTTTCAGGTGGTGTGTGTGTGTGTGTGTGTGTGTGTGTGTGTGTGTGTGTGTGTTGTGTGTGTGTGTGTATGTGTGTGTGTGTGTGTGTGTGTGTGTGTGTGTGTGTGGGGTGTGTGTGTGTGTGTGTGTGTGTGTGTGTGTGTGTGTGTGTGTGTGTTTGTGTTGTGTGTGTGTGTGTATGTGTGTGTGTGTGTGTGTGTGTGTGTGTGTGTGTGTGTGTTTGTGTTGTGTGTGTGTGTGTATGTGTGTGTGTGTGTGTGTGTGTGTGTGTGTGTGTGTTTGTGTTGTGTGTGTGTGTGTATGTGTGTGTGTGTGTGTGTGTGTGTGTGTGTGTGTGTGGGGTGTGTGTGTGCGTGTGTGTGTGTTTGTGTTGTGTGTGTGTGTGTGTGTGTGTGTGTATGTGTGTGTGTGTGTGTGTGTGTGTGTGTGTGTGTGTGTGTGTGTGTGTGTGTGTGTGTTTAGGAAGTTCTTCCAGTATACATATTCCGTTAAAATGACCGGTTAACAGGGGTTAATATCATACATGATCAGACAACTGGGGTTAATATCATACATGATCAGACAACTGGGGTTAATATCATACATGATCAGACAACTGGGGTTAATATCATACATGATCAGACAACTGGGGTTAATATCATACATGATTAGACAAATGGGTTTAATATCATACATGATCAGACAAATGGGTTTAATATCATACATGATCAGACAAATGGGTTTAATATCATACATGATCAGACAACTGGGGTTAATATCATACATGATCAGACAACTGGGGTTAATATCATACATGATCAGACAACTGGGGTTAATATCATACATGATCAGACAACTGGGGTTAATATCATACATGACCAGACAACTGGGGTTAATATCATACATGACCAGACAACTGGGGTTAATATCATACATGACCAGACAACTGGGGTTGATATCATACATGATCAGACAACTGGGGTTAATATCATACATGATCAGACAACTGGGGTTAATATCATACATGACCAGACAACTGGGGTTAATATCATACATGACCAGACAACTGGGGTTAATATCATACATGACCAGACAACTGGGGTTAATATCATACATGACCAGACAACTGGGGTTAATATCATACATGATCAGACAACTGGGGTTAATATCATACATGATCAGACAACTGGGGTTAATATCATACATGATCAGACAACTGGGGTTAATATCATACATGATCAGACAACTGGGGTTAATATCATACATGATCAGACAACTGGGGTTAATATCATACCTGATCAGACAACTGGGGTTAATATCATACACAATGTCTTTGGGTGGAATTCACGTTGTTATCAGCGTTGTCAACTACATCTAAGAGGAGCATCGTGTTGTTGACGCTCACTTTATGAATGCATTTGAGAACTGAGTTCCCTTTCATAACTGTATTAAGGTGGTCGAGGTGTGTTTCATCTCTGACGACTACGTAAATGTCATCGACGTATATGCAGTATGTTGCTGAGCATAGTGAGTAGTTTTCCTGTACAACATTGTTTTTAAGATGATATGTAAATTACGGCAAAGCTGCTCCCTAGTCGCGAGCCCATAGCCACTACTTCTATTTGGTAGCACAAGATGCCGTCTCCGTGTGGGAATGTAGCCTGTATTGGGCAGGGTTTCAGAAGTTGGTGTAGCGTGGTGTGTGGGACGCTTGGTTGGTGTAGTTCTGGGTGGTGGTTATATCGCAGATGATGTTGATGCTGGCGTCTATGATAACGTTGATGAATAGGCTCTCGACATTAAGAGAAGCTGTAAGGTCATCTGGAGTGGAGAGTCTGGAGGTATTCATCTGTTGAGTTGACTACATATTTCGCTGGATGATACTTCATGATTATGTTAAGTTCTTTGGCCGTGTTGTATGCTGGGAAGCTGACTTTAGAAATTATAGGGCGTAAGTGTTTGTTTGGCCTGTGAGTGGTGGGATGACGAAGTAAGGTTGGAAGAAGAAAGAAAGGTGTAGGGCAGTACTCACAGGGAAGGAGTGCGAGTGATTGAGAGATGTACAAGACGAAAGTGGCAGGAGGTCAAAAGCTGAAAATAGAGGTTAAAAGAGAGATGGGTTGAGCGAGTACCAATAGACTCCAGGACAAATGAATTTTTTTGGGAGAAGATTGATAGTGTGCGAAAAACGAAAGAACAAATGAGAATTGGAAACAAATGGGAAGTGGTATCAGGAAGAAATGAAAGGATGAGGAGATGGAGTGAGTATTCTGAATGAATCTTGAATGTGTTTAACGATAGGATGGCAGTTCTAGGGTGTTTAGGTTGGGTTTGTATACGAAGAGAGAGTCATGGAGATTGGTTTGGTGAAGAGGGAGGAGGTAGCAATAGTCTTGCCTAAGATGAAATGTGGCAAGGCGGCTGGAGTGGATTTTTTGCAGTTAACTTTTTAAGAAAGGGTAACTGTATTATTGATTGATGATTAGGGTTTTTAGTGTATGAATGGATCATGGTGAGGTGTCTGAGAATTGGTGGATTGCATGTATAGTTCCATTGTATGAAGGCAAGGATGATAATGGTGAGTATTTGAATTAAGTGGATGATAGTTATTGAGTACATCTGGTCAGTTGTATGAATTGAGTTGTGGTGATTGAGAGGGTGGTGGCATGCGCAGAACATTATCCTGCAGAAGAACAATATAGCTTAAGGAGTAGCAGAGGATGTGTGGATCAGATGTTTGCTTTAAGGAATGTTTGAGAAATACTCAGAGAGACAGAAGGCTTTGTATGTGGCATTTATGGACCTGGAGAAAGCATATGATGGGGTTGATAGAAATGATTTGTTAAGTGTTACGAATTCAAGATGTGAGAGGAAAGCTGTTAAGAGTGAGGAGGTTTCATCAAGAGAGCGAGGCGTGTGCGAGTGGAATTAGATGAGGGTGAGTGGTTCCAGTGAAGGTTGTATGATGAATGAGGTGGAGAGGGAAGTATATGCACTGACCTTGGAGAAAGGGCGAGTATGCAGTTTGTCAGGAAACAAGGGCTTGCTGATGACACAATTGGTGGCAGATTTGAAAGTGATACTATAAAAGGTGGTGACTGAGATTGGATAGTATGTGAAACGAAAAAGTTGAGAGTAAATTTCAATGAACGTGAAATTATCAGGTTTTATAGTGCAAGGACTGGTTAGATAGAGTGTAAGTTTGAATGGTAAAATCTATGTAAAAGTGAAGTGTTTTTGATACCTGGGAATGGACATGACTGCATATGGGACCAAAGAAGCAGAGGTAACTTATATGGTGGGTGAGGGGGCGAAGGTACTTGGAGCATTGAGCAATGTGTGGGAAAAAAGGCCACTGTCTTGGAGAGCGTCGATATATTGGTGTAGTATGGATGCAAAACATTGGCTGTAGGTGAGTGTACAGAAAAGGGTGAATGAGTTGGAATGAAATGTCTGAGGACTGCATGTGGTGTGAGGAGGGTTGATCAACTAAGAAAGGAAAGAATTAGAGAGAGATGTGGCACTAAGAAAAGTGTGGTTGAGAGAGTAGAAGAGGATGTGCTGAAAAATTTGGACTTGTGTAGAGAATGAGCGAGGAAATATTGACAAAAGGATATATGTGTCAGAGGTGGAGGTGACAAGGAGAAGGGTGAGACCAACTTGGAGATGGAAGGATGGAGTGAAAAAGATTTTGAGTGCTCAAGGCTTGGAAATACAGGAGGGTGAAAGGCGTGCACAGGATAGTGTGATTAGAGGGATGTGGTATACAGAGGGCGACGTGTTGCCCGTGAAATGCAACAGAGCACATGAAGCGTCTGGTGTAAAGCATGGAAAGGTCTGTGGGGCCTGCTTGTGGATAGGGAGCTGTGGTTTCAGCTCATTACATATGAGCATATAACACTACCAACATCCACAACACACGGTGTTTCCAGCACTACCAACATCCACGACACTTGGTATCTCCAATTTTACCAACATCCACGAAACGTAGTGTATCCAACACTACCAACATCAACGACACATGGTATCTCCAACTTTACCAATATCCACGACACTTGGTCTCTCCAACACTACCAACATCCACGACACATGGTGTCTCCAACACTTCCAACATCCATGACACATGGCGTCTCCAACACTGACAACTTCCACGACACATGGTACCTCCAACACCACCAACATCCATAGGAAATGGTGTCTCCAACACTACCATCATACACAAAGCATGATGTCTCCAACACTACCAACATATACGGCACATGGTGTCTCCAACTATATCAACATCCACGACACATGGTGTCTCCAACACTACCATCATACACAAAGCATGATGTCTCCAACACTACCAACATATACGACACATGGTGTCTCCAACACTACCAACATATACGACACATGGTGTCTTCAACGCATCTAAACAGGACACCCACTTTCTTAAAGGCAAACTTAGCTATTCCCGTAATGTGGGGTTTCCACTAAAGATGTTACAGTAATACTGAATATGTTCACTGAGGCAAGAGGTTAAATTGCGGAACCGTGAAAGGAGAAACGAGAGCTGTGAGGAGCTTCTGATAAAGAGATGGTTAGAAATTTGGTCTTGCCGACATTAAACTTAACAAGATTTCGTCTACCTCACTGAGATGTCCTGTCCAAGTCTGAGTGTAGTGAGGAAGCTGTGTCAAGACGAGATTCAGATCGAATGAGAGATGAGAAAGCAGAACTGAAGGATGTGGATGAATGCAGTACTGAGTCGTCAGCGTATGAGTGCATTGGATTATTAATGGAGGAAAGGAAATCATTGAGAAAAAGGAAATAAGTGTAGGGGACAGGAGAGAACCTTGAGGGACACCGCTGTTGATGGAGAAAAGGAGGAGGCTGATCCATCAACAACCACAGAGACAGATCGGCCAGAGAGGAAGCTAGAGAAGAAGGAGCAAAGTGAGGGAAGGAAGCCAGGGGAGGGGATCTTGGAAATGAGACCCCGATGCCACACCATGTCAAAAGCTTTTGATATGTCAAGGTCAGCTACACATGACTTCTCAAAATCTTTTATGGGTAATGACCAGACAGTAAGATAGGAAAGAATATCACTAGTGGATCTCACCTGACGGAAGCCTTTCAGGTGATCAGAGAGAAGACTGATTTTCGAGGTGTCTAAGGATATGAGATTTAAGGAGAAATTCGAAGACTTTGGAAATGTTAAATGTCAAAGGATTAGAACGATAGTTAGAAGGGTCAGAATGGTCACCCTTCTTAGGGATGGGATGTATCAATGCTTCCAAGGAGAAGGAAGTTTTGAATTTTAAACATAAACGGAACAGACGAGGAAGCACAGATGCAAGTACAGAGGCACACTCAGTACTCGGGGATGGACGCCATCAGAACCAGAAGCCTGTGTCAGTTACGAAAATCCGGAAGCTTGAAACTGTTTATATTAGGACTATGTTTGTGTGGGTTAAGACTCTCATATAATTGGCTCAAGTTTACAATGGAGCATATGAAGAAGACGGCCTCTAATGTGAAACCTTTCATTACATCAGTTCAAGAACATTAATCTTCAGCAGTTATGTACGTACCACCTTCGTCAGACAGTTGAGCATCTATCCTGTGTGGCTTTTGAAGATCCTCAATCAGGAGTAGATTCCAGTCTGCATCACCATTAATATGAACGTTCACTGGTTCACTGGCTCACACATTAATATGAACGTTCACTGGTTCACTGGCTCACACATTAATATGAACGTTCACTGGTTCACTGGCTCACACATTAATATGAACGTTCACTGGTTCACTGGCTCACACATTAATATGAACGTTCACTGGTTCACTGGCTCACACATTAATATGAACGTTCACAGGTTCACTGGCTCACACATTAATATGAACGTTCACTGGTTCACTGGCTCACACAAGAGAAACATGTGTTTTGAAAACTGAAAAATGTCATCTCTCTTAGATGGTGCTCTGCAAGCATTGTGTAATGGATCTCTTACACTGCCATGCTATCCCATTCTTTTTTCAAGAATAATTATTATGTACGAAAAGTAACGCATTTAGGTTGATGCCATCAACCTGGCAATTCACGTGGTTAATCTTGAGGTGGATGTCCACCTTTAGCGGTCTGTAATTGGCTGAATGTTGTCCCAAAATGAATGAATTTCTGTTACTATGGTTAAGTGGGGAGGACCAGTATGAGAGGAATGGAAAGTTCTAATCCTGATATTTTCAGGAACTTTTTCACATTTCATTAACGACATTTTTGATCAACCCAAAGTATAATACATATTTGTTATTATTATATATTTCCAGTTCTGGCAGCATGCACGACTGAACGTTCAGACTGCCAAGAGTGTGTGGCGTATAGAAGGCATCCACCAACTCCTACTTCACCTCCACAGTCACAATATTGCTCTTGCAGCATTAAGGAACACAAGGTCAGTGTCTTGCAGCATTAAGGAACACAAGGTCAGTGTCTTGCAGCATTAAGGAACACAAGGTCAGTATCTTGCAGCATTAAGGAACACAAGGTCAGTGTCTTGCAGCATTAAGGAACACAAGGTCAGTGTCTTGCAGCATTAAGGAACACAAGGTCAGTATCTTGCAGCATTAAGGAACACAAGGTCAGTATCTTGCAGCATTAAGGAACACAAGGTCAGTGTCTTGCAGCATTAAGGAACACAAGGTCAGTGTCTTGCAGCATTAAGGAACACAAGGTCAGTGTCTTGCAGCATTAAGAAACACAAGGTCAGCAGCATTAAAGAACACAAGGTCAGTATCTTGCAGCATTAAGGAACACAAGGTCGTGTCTTGCAGCATTAAGGAACACAAGGTCAGTGTCTTGCAGCATTAAGGAACACAAGGTCAGTGTCTTGTAGCATTAAGAAACACAAGGTCAGTGTCTTACAGCATTAAGGAACACAAAGTCAGTGTCTTGCAGCATTAAGGAACACAAGGTCAGTGTCTTGCAGCATTAAGGAACACAAGGTCAGTGTCTTGCAGCATTAAGGAACACAAGGTCAGTATCTTGCAGCATTAAGGAACACAAGGTCAGTGTCTTGTAGCATTAAGAAACACAAGGTCAGTGTCTTACAGCATTAAGGAACACAAAGTCAGTGTCTTGCAGCATTAGGGAACACAAGGTCAGTGTCTTGCAGCATTAAGAAACACAAGGTCAGCAGCATTAAAGAACACAAGGCCAGTATCTTGCAGCATTAAGGAACACAAGGTCAGTGTCTTGCAGCATTAAGGAACACAAGGTCAGTGTCTTGCTGCATTAAGAAACACAAGGTCAGTGTCTTGCAGCATTAAGGAACACAAGGTCAGTGTCTTGCAGCATTAAGGAACACAAGGTCAGTGTCTTGCAGCATTAAGGAACACAAGGTCAGTGTCTTGCTGCATTAAGAAACACAAGGTCAGTGTCTGGCAGCATTAAGGAACACAAGGTCAGTGTCTTGCAGCATTAAGGAACACAAGGTCAGTGTCTTGCTGCATTAAGAAACACAAGGTCAGTGTCTTGCAGCATTAAGGAACACAAGGTCAGTGTCTTGCAGCTTCAGGAACACAAGGTCAGTGTCTTGCAGCGTTAAGGAACACAAGGTCAGTGCTTAGCAAAGTTAAGGAACACAAGGTCTGTGTTTGTAGCGTTAAGGAACACAAGGTCAGTGTTTGCAGCATTAAGGAACACAAGGTCAGTGTCTTGCAGCATTAAGGAACACAAGGTCAGTGTCTTGCAGCATTAAGGAACACAAAGTCAGTGCCTAGCAGCGTTAAGGAACACAAGGTCAGTGTTTAGCAGCGTTAAGGAACACAAAGTCAGTATCTTGCAGCATTAAGAAACACAAGGTCAGTGCCTAGCAGCGTTTAGGAACACAAGGTCAGTGTTCAACAGCGTTAAGGAACACAAGGTTAGTGTTTAGCAAAGTTAAGGAACATAAGGTCAGTGTCTAGCAGCATTAAGGAACACAAGATCAGTGTCTGTCAGCGCTAAGGAACACAAGGTCAGTGTCTGGCAGCATTAAGGAACACAAGGTCAGTGTTTGTAGCGTTAAGGAACACAAAGTCAGTGTCTAAGCAGCGTTAAGGAACACAAGGTCAGTGTTTGTAGCGTTAAGGAACACAAGGTCAGTGTCTGGCAAAGTTAAGGAACACAAGGTCAGTGTCAAGCAGTGTTAAGGAACACAAGGTCAGTGTCTGGCAAAGTTAAGGATCACAAAGTCAGTGGTCTGTTCCTCATGATATCATACCATACATCAATGATCCTCAAATCATCAGATCATACATAAATGAATCGCTCAGCATCAGATCATACATACATGTTCCTCTTATCATCAGATGATACATACATGTTCCTCTCATCATCAGATCATACACACATGTTCCTCTCATCATCAGATCATACATACATGTTCCTCTCATCATCAGATCATACATACATGTTCCTCTCATCATCATATCATACATACATGTTCCTCTCATCATCAGATCATACATACATGTTCCTGAGATCATCAGATCATACATACATGTTCCTCTCATCATCAGATCATACATACATGTTCCTCTCATCATCAGATCATACATACATGTTCCTCTCATCATCAGATCATACATACATGTTCCTCTCATCATCAGATCATACATACATGTTCCTCTCATCATCAGATCATACATACATGTTCCTGAGATCATCAGATCATACATACATGTTCCTCTCATCATCATATCATACATATTCCTCTCATCATCAGATCATACATACATATTCCTCTCATCATCAGATCATATATACATATTCCTCTTATCATCGGATCATACGTTCATGTTACTCTTATCATTCGAATCATTCATATATGTTCCTCTCATCAATATATCATACATACATGTTCCTTTCATCATCACATCGTACATGTATGTTTCTCTCATCATCAGTTCATACATATACGTTCCTCGCATCATCAGACCATACATGCATGATCCTCTCATCATGAAATCATACATACATGTTTCTCTCATCATCAGATCATACATACATGTTCCTCTCATCATCACGTCGTACATACATGTTCTTCTCATCATCAGATCATGCATACATGTTCCTCACATCAACTGATCATACATACATGCTCCTCTCATTATTGGAATATACATACATGTTCCTCTTATGATTAGATTATACATACATGTTCTTCTCATTAACATATCATACACTCATGTCCCTCTCATCATCGCTTTACACATACATGTTGCTCTCAACAACAGATCATACATACATCTTCCTCTCATCATCAGATCATACATACATCTTCCTCTCATCATCAGATCATACATACATCTTCCTCTCATCATCAGATCATACATACATGTTCCTGAGATCATCAGATCATACATACATGTTCCTCTCATCATCAGATCATACATACATGATCCTCTCATCATCAGGTCATACATACATGTTCCTGAGATCATCAGATCATACATACATGTTCATCTCATCATCAGATCAACATACATGTTCATCTCATCATCAGATCATACATACATCTTCCTCTCATCATCAGATCATACATACATGTTCCTCTCATAATCAGATCATACATACATGTTCCTCTCATCATCAGATCATACATACATGTTCATCTCATCATCAGATCATACATACATGTTCATCTCATCATCAGATCATACATACATCTTCCTCTCATCATCAGATCATACATACATGTTCCTCTCATAATCAGATCATACATACATGTTCCTCTCATCATCAGATCCTACATACATGATCCTTTCATTATCAGATCATCCATACATGCTCCTCACATCATCTGATCATACATACATGTTCCTCTCATCATCACATCATACATACATCTTTCCTTCATCATTATATCGTACATACACGTTTCTCTCATCATCAGATCATACATACATGTTCATCTCATCATCAGATCATACATACACGTTCCTCTCACCATCAGATCATACATACATGTTCCTCTCATTATTAGATCATACATACATGTTCATATCATCATCAGATCATACATACATGTTCATCTCATCATCAGATCATACATACATGTTCATCTCATCATCAGATCATACATACATGTTCCTCTCATTATTAGATCATACATACATGTTCATATCATCATCAGATCATACATACATGTTCCTCTCACCATCAGATCATACATACATGTTCATCTCATCATCAGATCATACTTACATGTTCATCTCATCATCAGATCATACATACATGTTCATCTCATGATCAGATCATACATACATGTTCATCTCATGATCAGATCATACATACATGTTCATCTCATCATCAGATCATACATACATGTTCTTCTCATCATCAGATCATACATACATGTTCATCTCATCATCAGATCATACATACATGTTCATCTCATCATCAGATCATACATACATGTTCATCTCATCATCAGATCATACATACATGTTCATCTCATCATCAGATCATACATACATGTTCTTCTCATCATCAGATCATACATACATGTTCATCTCATTATTAGATCATACATACATGTTTCTTCAATCATACATACATGATCTCATCAGATCATCATACATGTTCTCTCATCATCAGATCATACTTACATGTTCATCTCATCATTAGATCATACATACATGTTCTTCTCATCATCAGATCATACATACATGTTCCTCTCATTATTAGATCATACATACATGTTCATATCATCATCAGATCATACATACATGTTCATCTCATCATCAGATCATACATACATGTTCATCTCATGATCAGATCATACATACATGTTCATCTCATTATCAGATCATACATACACGTTCCTCTCACCATCAGATCATACATACATGTTCCTCTCATTATTAGATCATACATACATGTTCATATCATCATCAGATCATACATACATGTTCATCTCATCATCAGATCATACATACATGTTCTTCTCATCATCAGATCATACTTACATGTTCATCTCATCATCAGATCATACATACATGTTCATCTCATCATCAGATCATACTTACATGTTCATCTCATCATTAGATCATACATACATGTTCATCTCATCATCAGATCATATATACATGTTCATCTCATCATCAGATCATACATACATGTTCATCTCATCATCAGATCATACATACATGTTCATCTCATCATTAGATCATACATACATGTTCATCTCATCATCAGATGATACATACATGTTCCTTTCATCATCAGATCATACATACATTTTCCTCCTGTCATCAGATCATACATACATGTTCATCTCATCATCAGATCATATATACATGTTCATCTCATCATCAGATCATACATACATGTTCATCTCATCATCAGATCATATATACATGTTCATCTCATCATCAGATCATACATATTTGCTCCTCACATCATCTAGTCATACGTACAGTCTTGCCTAGCATGATCCACGTTATTTTCTGCATAACTTCATCTCTGGTACAAATGTTCTTCATTGTGGTATATATGTGCAGTATATTCTTTTTTTTATGTGCATGAAGTGAACTCCCGGATGTAATGGCAGGATAAGAACTCTGGCTGGCTTAGCTGTACAATGTACAGCATCACAGCTGCTTGTACAAGAACTATGGTTCTCTGAGCTGTACAATGCACAGCATCACAGCTGCTTGTACAAGAACTATGGCTCTCTGAGCTGTACAATGTACAGCATCACAGCTGCTTGTACAATAACTATGGGTCTCTGAGCTGTACAATGTACAGCATCACAGCTGCTTGTACAATAACCATGGTTCTCTGAGCTGTACAATGTACAGCATCACAGCTGCTTGTACAATAACCATGGTTCTCTGAGCTGTACAATGTACAGCATCACAGCTGCTTTTACAAGAACTATGGCTCTCTGAGCTGTACAATGTACAGCATCACAGCTGCTGATACAAAACAACTAACTTTATTTTGAGTTATTTTTGGCTAATTATCATAATGGAAGAATCATAAGACTCACTTGACCACTCTCATAATTGTCTTTGACCTTAAGAGATTATTCATAACATTACAATACATGTCTGTGTTGTAACATTACAATATATGGCTATGTTGTAACATTACAATATATAACTGTACCATGCATGACATGATCTTACACCATACTTACCATGCATGACATGATCTTACACCATACTTACCATGCATGACATGATCTTACACCATACTTACCATGCATGACATGATCTTACATCATACTTACCATGCATGACATGATCTTACACCATACTTACCATGCATGACATGATCTTACACCATACTTACCATGCATGACATGATCTTACATCATACTTACCATGTATGACATGATCTTACACCATACTTACCATGCATGACATGATCTTACACCATACTTACCATGCATGACATGATCTTACATCATACTTACCATGCATGACATGATCTTACACCATACTTACCATGCATGACATGATCTTACATCATAGTTTCCATGCATGACATGATCTTACACCATACTTACCATGCATGACATGATCTTACACCATACTTACCATGCATGACATGATCTTACACCATATTACCATGCATGACATGATCTTACATCATACTTACCATGCATGACATGATCTTACACCATACTTACCATGCATAACATGATCTTACACCATACTTACCATGCATGACATGATCTTACATCATACTCACCATGCATGACATGATCTTACACCATACTTACCATGCATGACATGATCTTACACCATACTTACCATGCATGACATGATCTTACACCATACTTACCATGCATGACATGATCTTACACCATACTTACCATGCATGACATGATCTTACACCACACTTACCATGCATGACATGATCTTACATCATAGTTACCATGCATGACATGATCTTACACCATACTTACCATGCATGACATGATCTTACACCATACTTACCATGCATGACATGATCTTACACCATACTTACCATGCATGACATGATCTTACACCATACTTACCATGCATGGCATGATCTTACACCATAGTTACCATGCATGACATGATCTTACACCACACTTACCATGCATGACATGATCTTACATCATAGTTACCATGCATGACATGATCTTACACCATACTTACCATGCATGACATGATCTTACACCATAGTTACCATGCATGACATGATCTTACACCATACTTACCATGCATGACATGATCTTACACCATACTTACCATGCATGACATGATCTTACACCATACTTACCATGCATGACATGATCTTACATCATAGTTACCATGCATGACATGATCTTACACCATATTTACAATGCATGACATGATCTTACACCATACTTACCATGCATGACATGATCTTACACCATACTTACCATGCATGACATGATCTTACACCATACTTACCATGCATGACATGATCTTACACCATACTTACCATGCATGACATGATCTTACACCATACTTACCATGCATGACATGATCTTACACCATACTTACCATGCATGACATGATCTTACATCATAGTTACCATGCATGACATGATCTTACACCATACTTACCATGCATGACATGATCTTACATCATACTTACCATGCATGACATGATCTTACACCATACTTACCATGCATGACATGATCTTACACCATACTTACCATGCATGACATGATCTTACATCATAGCTACCATGCATGACATGATCTTACATCATACTTACCATGCATGACATGATCTTACATCATACTTACCATGCATGACATGATCTTACACCATACTTACCATGCATGACATGATCTTACATCATACTTACCATGCATGACATGATCTTACACCATACTTACCATGCATGACATGATCTTACACCATACTTACCATGCATGACATGATCTTACATCATAGTTACCATGCATGACATGATCTTACATCATACTTACCATGCATGACATGATCTTACACCATACTTACCATGCATGACATGATCTTACATCATAGTTACCATGCATGACATGATCTTACACCATACTTACCATGCATAACATGATCTTACAACTTTTTCTCCAATTGTACATATTATTGATTTTGTTCATGGAAAACATGTATAGTGATGGACGATGAAGTCAGGGATATATGCATGTAATTATAACAATACACAATGTTTGAGAAGGTATGATAAAGCAGAGAAATATTCAGAAATACAATGGAACTAGTTCTAGCTTTACACTATGTGGAACATTGAGCAAGCTTTACACTATGTGGAACATTGAGCAAGCTTTACACTATGTGGAACATTGAGCAAGCTTTACACTATGTGGAACATTGTGCAAGCTTTACACTATGTGGAACATTGTGCAAGCTTTACGCTATGTGGAACATTGAGCAAGCTTTACACTATGTGGAACATTGTGCAAGCTTTACACTATGTGGAACATTGAGCAAGCTTTACACTATGTGGAACATTGTGCTAGCTTTACACTATGTGGAACATTGAGCAAGCTTTACACTATGTGGAACATTGAGCAAGCTTTACACTGTGTGGAACATTGAGCAAGCTTTACACTATGTGGAACATTGAGCAAGCTTTACACTATGTGGAACATTGAGCAAGCTTTACACTATGTGGAACATTGTGCAAGCTTTACACTATGTGGAACATTGAGCAAGCTTTACACTATGTGGAACATTGTGCAAGCTTTACACTATGTGGAACATTGTGCAAGCTTTACACTATGTGGAACATTGAGCAAGCTTTACACTATGTGGAACATTGTGCAAGCTTTACACTATGTGGAACATTGAGCAAGCTTTACACTATGTGGAACATTGTGCAAGCTTTACACTATGTGGAACATTGAGCAAGCTTTACACTATGTGGAACATTGTGCAAGCTTTACACTATGTGGAACATTGTGCAAGCTTTACACTATGTGGAACATTGTGCAAGCTTTACACTATGTGGAACATTGAGCAAGCTTTACACTATGTGGAACATTGAGCAAGCTTTACACTATGTGGAACATTGTGCAAGCTTTACACTATGTGGAACATTGAGCAAGCTTTACACTATGTGGAACATTGTGCAAGCTTTACACTATGTGGAACATTGAGCAAGCTTTACACTATGTGGAACATTATGCTAGCTTTACACTATGTGGAACATTGAGCAAGCTTTACACTATGTGGAACATTGTGCAAGCTTTACACTATGTGGAACATTGAGCAAGCTTTACACTATGTGGAACATTGTGCAAGCTTTACACTATGTGGAACATTGAGCAAGCTTTACACTATGTGGAACATTATGCTAGCTTTACACTATGTGGAACATTGAGCAAGCTTTACACTATGTGGAACATTTTGCAAGCTTTACACTATGTGGAACATTGAGCAAGCTTTACACTATGTGGAACATTGAGCAAGCTTTACACTATGTGGAACATTGTGCAAGCTTTACACTATGTGGAACATTGAGCAAGCTTTACACTATGTGGAACATTGAGCAAGCTTTACACTATGTGGAACATTGAGCAAGCTTTACACTATGTGGAACATTGAGCAAGCTTTACACTATGTGGAACATTGAGCAAGCTTGACACTATGTGGAACATTGAGCAAGCTTTACACTATGTGGAACATTGAGCAAGCTTTACACTATGTGGAACATTGAGCAAGCTTTACACTATGTGGAACATTGTGCAAGCTTTACACTATGTGGAACATTGTGCAAGCTTTACACTATGTGGAACATTGTGCAAGCTTTACACTATGTGGAACATTGAGCAAGCTTTACACTATGTGGAACATTGAGCAAGCTTTACACTATGTGGAACATTGTGCAAGCTTTACACTATGTGGAACATTGAGCAAGCTTTACACTATGTGGAACATTGTGCAAGCTTTACACTATGTGGAACATTGAGCAAGCTTTACACTATGTGGAACATTATGCTAGCTTTACACTATGTGGAACATTGAGCAAGCTTTACACTATGTGGAACATTGTGCAAGCTTTACACTATGTGGAACATTGAGCAAGCTTTACACTATGTGGAACATTGTGCAAGCTTTACACTATGTGGAACATTGAGCAAGCTTTACACTATGTGGAACATTATGCTAGCTTTACACTATGTGGAACATTGAGCAAGCTTTACACTATGTGGAACATTGTGCAAGCTTTACACTATGTGGAACATTGTGCAAGCTTTACACTATGTGGAACATTGAGCAAGCTTTACACTATGTGGAACATTGTGCAAGCTTTACACTATGTGGAACATTGAGCAAGCTTTACACTATGTGGAACATTGAGCAAGCTTTACACTATGTGGAACATTGAGCAAGCTTTACACTATGTGGAACATTGAGCAAGCTTTACACTATGTGGAACATTGAGCAAGCTTTACACTATGTGGAACATTGAGCAAGCTTTACACTATGTGGAACATTGTGCAAGCTTTACACTATGTGGAACATTGAGCAAGCTTTACACTATGTGGAACATTGTGCAAGCTTTACACTATGTGGAACATTGAGCAAGCTTTACACTATGTGGAACATTGTGCAAGCTTTACACTATGTGGAACATTGTGCAAGCTTTACACTATGTGGAACATTGTGCAAGCTTTACAGTATGTGGAACATGTGCAGAGCTTACACTATGTGGAACATTGTGCAAGCTAGTCATGATGTTAGAACAGGTGTATCGTGGAAGGTACTAGAAGTGATGTATGATCAGAGTCATGATGTTAGAACAGGTGTATCGTGGAAGGTACTAGAAGTGATGTATGATCAGAGTCATGATGTTAGAACAGGTGTATCGTAATGATTGCGTCTTCCTGTGTTACCGGACTGGAGAACAACATTATAGTGAGCCTGGGAGAGAAGATGCTTATGTTGTATTTAGCTGTACCACGTGTACAATGAGAGGAACCATCTGTACCACGTGTACAATGAGAGGAACCATCTGTACCACGTGTACAATGAGAGGAACCATCTGTACCACGTGTACAATGAGAGGAACCATCTGTACCACGTGTACAATGAGAGGAACCATCTGTACCACGTGTACAATGAGAGGAACCATCTGTACCACGTGTACAATGAGAGGAACCATCTGTACCACGTGTACAATGAGAGGAACCATCTGTACCACGTGTACAATGAGAGGAACCATCTGTACCACGTGTACAATGAGAGGAACCATCTGTACCACGTGTACAATGAGAGGAACCATCTGTACCACGTGTACAATGAGAGGAACCATCTGTACCACGTGTATAATGAGAGGAACCATCTGTACCACGTGTACAATGAGAGGAACCATCTGTACCACGTGTACAATGAGAGGAACCATCTGTACCACGTGCACAATGAGAGGAACCATCTGTACCACGTGTACAATGAGAGGAACCATCTGTACCACGTGTACAATGAGAGGAACCATCTGTACCACGTGTATAATAAGAGGAACCATCTGTACCACGTGCACAATGAGAGGAACCATCTGTACCACGTGTACAATGAGAGGAACCATCTGTACCACGTGTACAATGAGAGGAACCATCTGTACCACGTGTACAATGAGAGGAACCATCTGTACAACCATAGAGGAACTCAGTGTAGAGAGAAGATACACGTAGAGAACTAAGACCATAAAACATGAATCTAGTCAATATTCCTTCCATATTTACAATATATTGTTACTATCTTTCCATTATAACACTCCTGGTCTTCTCATATAAACATTTATTCATACATGTTTTGCATATCCCATGTTAGTGAGGTCAGACCAACAACAGACAAATACATGGCCTTCTGTTTTCAACCAATCCCTACACATATTGCCCTGTAAACACAATGTTACAGACATTCCCCTGTAAACACAATGTTACAGACATTCCCCTGTAAACATAATGTTACAGACATTCCCCTGTAAACATAATGTTACAGACACTCCCCTGTAAACACAATGTTACAGACATTCCCCTGTAAACATAATGTTACAGACATTCCCCTGTAAACATAATGTTACCGACATTCCCCTGTAAACACAGTGTTACAGACACTCCCCTGTAAACACAATGTTACAGAGTCGACCTGATCTCTGTATTATGTATTAGTTTCTTTCAAGACGACTTCTATGTTGTAGATTTACAGTAGCTGTGATGTTATGATGTTCTTAACAGGTATTGTGATGTTATGATGTTCTTAACAGGTATTGTGATGTTATGATGTTCTTAACAGGTATTGTGATGTTACGATCTTAACAGGTATTGTGATGTTATGATCTTAACAGGTATTGTGATGTTATGATCTTCTTAACAGGTATTGTGATGTTATAATCTTCTTAACAGGTATTGTGATGTTATGATCTTAACAGGTATTGTGATGTTATGATCTTAACAGGTATGGTGATGTAAAGATTCTTCTTAACAGGTATTGTGATGTTATGATCTTCTTAACAGGTATTGTGATGTTATGATCTTCTTAACAGGTATTGTGATGTTATGATCTTCTTAACAGGTATTGTGATGTTATGATCTTCTTAACAGGTATTGTGATGTTATGATCTTCTTAACAGGTATTGTGATGTTATGATCTTCTTAACAGGTATTGTGATGTTATAATCGTCTTAACAGGTATTGTGATGTTATGATCTTAGCAGGTATTGTGATGTTATGATTTTAACAGGTATTGTGATGTTATGATCTTAACAGGTATTGTGATGTTATGATGTTCTTAACAGGTATTGTGATGTTCTTAACAGGTATTGTGATGTTCTTAACAGGTATTGTGATGTTATGATCTTCTTAACAGGTATTGTGATGTTATAATCGTCTTAACAGGTATTGTGATGTTATGATCTTAGCAGGTATTGTGATGTTATGATCTTAACAGGTATTGTGATGTTATGATCTTAACAGGTATTGTGATGTTATAATCTTCTTAACAGGTATTGTGATGTTCTGATCTTAACAGGTATTGTGATGTTATGATCTTCTTAACAGGTATTGTGATGTTATAATCTTCTTAACAGGTATTGTGATGTTATGATCTTCTTAACAGGTATTGTGATGTTATGATCTTCTTAACAGGTATTGTGATGTTATGATCTTCTTAACAGGTATTGTGATGTTATGATCTTCTTAACAGGTATTGTGATGTTATGATCTTAACAGGTATTGTGATGTTATAATCGTCTTAACAGGTATTGTGATGTTATGATCTTAGCAGGTATTGTGATGTTATGATTTTAACAGGTATTGTGATGTTATGATCTTAACAGGTATTGTGATGTTATGATGTTCTTAACAGGTATTGTGATGTTCTTAACAGGTATTGTGATGTTCTTAACAGGTATTGTGATGTTATGATCTTCTTAACAGGTATTGTGATGTTATAATCGTCTTAACAGGTATTGTGATGTTATGATCTTAGCAGGTATTGTGATGTTATGATCTTAACAGGTATTGTGATGTTATGATCTTAACAGGTATTGTGATGTTATAATCTTCTTAACAGGTATTGTGATGTTCTGATCTTAACAGGTATTGTGATGTTATGATCTTCTTAACAGGTATTGTGATGTTATAATCTTCTTAACAGGTATTGTGATGTTATGATCTTCTTAACAGGTATTGTGATGTTATGATCTTCTTAACAGGTATTGTGATGTTATGATCTTCTTAACAGGTATTGTGATGTTATGATCTTCTTAACAGGTATTGTGATGTTATGATCTTCTTAACAGGTATTGTGATGTTATGATCTTAACAGGTATTGTGATGTTGTGATGTTCTTAACAGGTATTGTGATGTTCTTAACAGGTATTGTGATGTTATGATCTTCTTAACAGGTATTGTGATGTGATAATCGTCTTAACAGGTATTGTGATGTTATGATCTTAACAGGTATTGTGATGTTATGATCTTAACAGGTATTGTGATGTTATGATCTTAACAGGTATTGTGATGTTCTTAACAGGTATTGTGATGTTATAATCGTCTTAACAGGTATTGTGATGTTATGATCTTAACAGGTATTGTGATGTTATGATCTTAACAGGTATTGTGATGTTCTTAACAGGTATTGTGATGTTATGATTTTCTTAACAGGTATTGTGATGTTATGATCTTAACGGGTATTGTGATGTTATGATGTTCTTAACAGGTATTGTGATGTTATGATCTTAATGGGTATTGTGATGTTGTGATGTTCTTAACAGGTATTGTGATGTTCTTAACAGGTATTGTGATGTTCTTAACAGGTATTTTGATGTTCTTAACAGGTATTGTGATGTTCTTAACAGGTATTGTGATGTTATTAACGGGTATTGTGATGTTCTTAACAGGTATTGTGATGTTATTAACAGGTATTGTGATGTTATTAACAGGTATTGTAAGCCTTATGAGAACGAGGCAAGTAGACTGGCAACAGTTTTGGTCAAAGTAGAAGATCTTCTCGATGTTTGGCAAGACACTCAGTTGGTAGTGTGTTTCCTTGTGTCTCCTGCTCTCTGTCATGTAAGTGACGGAACTGCTGATCTGAGGACCAAATACCGGCAGGTACGAGGGAAATGTTCATCTGTTCTGGTCAAGAAAGTTTAGAGATATAATAATATGACAGACCGAAATGTAAGAGACATTTTGAAATAACAGACAGTAAAATCAGAGGAAGTTATAATATCAGAGAATGATAGACAATAATAATATCAGAGAATGATACACAGTAATAATATCAGAGAATGATACACAGTAATAATATCAGAGAATGATAGACAGCAATATCAAGGAATGATAGTAATATTAAGGAATGATAGACACTAATATCAAGGTATGATAAACAGCAATATCAGAGAATGATAGATTAATATCAATGAATGATAGACAGTAAGATCAAGGTATGATAAACAGTAATATCAAGGAATAATAGAAAGTGAGATCAAAGAATGATGGACAGTAATATCAAGAATGATAGACAGTAATATTAGGGAATGATAGACAGTAAGATCAAGGAATGATAGACAGTCAGATCAAGGAATGATAGATAGTATAATTAGGGAGAAAATGACAGTAGTTTCAAAATATTTTGAGTTATATTGACAAATGGATTGAACTTTAAGATAGTGGAATATATATGACTGAGAGTATGATATATGACAGCAGAATAACAAGAAAATGGTTATAGAAGAAAAGAAAAATAATATTTTGTTATATTTAGTTGTTGGAGAGAACAGAGCGGCGAGCTCTGGTCTTGGAACTATCAGGGAACAAGACTTACATGGAAGAAGTGTGTTTACTACATCATCAAGCTAAACTACTGATGACACAGTTGTCCTCCGTGCTGTCCAGCCCACGTCATCAGTGCCCACGTCTTCACCTTCTGACAGACCAAGAGTTGGTAACCCTCATGGCTGAGCCCACACCACAGGTGTTCAATTCATTTATTCATAAGGTAATGTTGATATTCATAAGGTAATGTTGATATTCATAAGGTAATGTTGATATTCATAAGGTAATGTTGAGATTCATAAGGTAATGTTGATATACGTCGTCTCATATTTTCCATATATTTCCTGAATACATATCACGTTTCACTGTTTATGTAGCAAGATATTTGGTTCCAGTCTTTCATCAAACTTGGTACATCTTGGCCCCGAACACTTGCTATTCTCCATCACATTACCTTACCATGATCTGCCATCTGGATTTTTCATGGTTCTTCCAGACTGATATTTTCCTTCTCTGGTGTGGTTGTCATCCACCTGAGTTGTACCACTACATCCACCTGAGTTGTACCACTACATCCACCTGAGTCGTACCACTACATCCACCTGAGTTGTACCACTACATCCACCTGAGTTGTACCACTACATCCACCTGAGTTGTACCACTACATCCACCTGAGTTGTACCACTACATCCACCTGAGTTGTTTTCCTTGGGTGGACTTCCTTGTGTCGTGCACATAGCCTTATGTTTATAACAACTTCGTTCGTACTCTGCATCTTCTGTTAGTTAGAAAGTTTCACTATGATTCTTGTTTCTTTTTCCTTATGAGAGAAACATATATTAATTGTTTTTCTTTGCTTCTGTTGCTTTCCCAACGATCAGCATCCTTTCCCTGGCTTAGTGAAGATGCAATGGTGTCCAGGGTGTAGTAAGAATGCATTTGTTACGGATGAAGTGAGAATACATTTGTTGACGTCAGTGATGTTTATAATGAAGATAAGTGTGTTGTGAAGATGCCCTTCTCGTAACCCTTAAGATTCAGTTACAATTCCAGTGGTAATGTGGTTGTAGTGAACATAGTCTAGCTTCTGACAACAGTTTTGCAAGTTGTAATCGCGCGTGGGACATCGCTTTCACCCGACACGAGCAGCAGCTGTGATAACAAGGAACCTACGACCACGACCTTGGTACTCCTGCATCGCTAGCGCCTCTTCAGGAGCCTTCTGTAACCCTAGCACAACTCCAGGAGCCTTCTGTAACCCTAGCACAACTCCAGAAGCATCCTGTAACCCTAGCACAACTCCAGAAGCATCCTGTAACCCTAGCACAACTCCAGGAGCCTCCTGTAACCCTAGCACAACTCCAGAAGCATCCTGTAACTCTAGCACAACTCCAGGAGCCTTCTTTAACCCTAGCACAACTCCAGAAGCATCCTGTAACTCTAGCACAACTCCAGGAGCCTTCTGTAACTCTAGCATAGCTCCAGGGTCCTCCCATAACCCCAGCACAATTTGCGGGAGCCTCCCACTGCATCCTTGTCAGAAACCAGCAGTCGCTGCATACTGCAGGAGCCACGATACGAGCCACACCCACTTCCTCCTGAAGGAGCTGTGATACGGGCCACACCCACTTCCTCCTGAAGGAGCTGTGATACGGGCCACATCCACTTCCTCCTGAAGGAGCTGTGATACGGGCCACACTCACTTCCTCCTGAAGGAGCTGTGATACGGGCCACATCCACTTCCTCCTGAAGGAGCTGTGATACGGGCCACATCCACTTCCTCCTGAAGGAGCTGTGATACGGGCCACATCCACTTCCTCCTGAAGGAGCTGTGATACGGGCCACATCCACTTCCTCCTACATGTCACGCCTCCTTACCAGACCACCCGGTAAAGGTCACTATAAGGAAGGCGTGACGTGAGTGGAGCTTGCCTTCTCGGGGTCATGAAGTATTGGTCACATAATAGAGTGGTGACCTGGAGCCTGTCTGGTTGAGGTCATCATTTAAGGGTCAGGATTACAGGATCGAGACCCAGAACTTGCCTCCTTGGGATGGAAGGCGGAGGCTCACTCAGGTCTTGCATTAGACAATGATTGTAAAGATATGACCAACGTCATTCACTGTAGGTAAACCTCACCAGAAAGATGTAGGATTGTCTCCATGAGGGAAGTAGTCCATGCCTTCTTGTACCGTCCATACAGACGTTACTGTATTCTTCTTACTATTGCTCTTCTTATTATTGTACTTTGTGATTCACTTAAAGTTTAAGAATTATTGAAGAACTTACTGAAAATGTTATTATAGTTTGTGTGTGTGAGTCCGGCCAGGCAAGTGTGAGGTGTTGGTGACGGGCGAGGTGTATGGTGAGGTGGCCTTGACCTACTGCTCTTCATTTTATCATAATTGTATTGAATTTGATTGATTATTGACAGTAGGTTGATGCTGTGGTTTACAGTAGGTTGATGCTGTGGTAAGATAATGTTAAGTTACGATATCAATCTTCACTTCTCTCACAGTTGATACAGTTTCTGATGGCCGTTGTAGTATTACTGGGAGCAGCAACCAACCTCACCATGAAGAAGTAACCGCTCGTCTGTTGCCAAGTTGGGAACCATCTCAGGTCGCTGACACATGCCAGGCTACACAAAGCTCTTTCATCTAACTCTTCAATGTCCACAAAAAATTCTACTTACCCTAAAAAGCTGGGAATTTCATGATTAATCTAAAGTGCTTGACTTCTTAAAGTACCGACTATTTATGTTGATAAAACGCAGGCCATAAATAAGTAAGTTTGGGTCATACTCAACTGTGTCATTGCAGAAATAGTGATTACGTCATCATCCTACATTTTCTGCCACACGCACGTCCGCTTCCCACAAAGCAATCATTACTAGTACACTGTTGTGCACGACTTGACTGACAGTTGTTACTTCCATATTGCACACTGAGTTTTTGTACCATGATTCACACAACACTAACCAGTTCACTGTAGTGACTGTATGACTTTTGAGAAATATTAAGTTGTAGCCGACATGATGTGTGGAACTTATGGAGATGTGTGGAACTTATGCTAGGGTTGTGGGAGGCTCCTGAAGTTGTGCTAGGGTTACAGAAGGCTCCTGGAGTTGTGCCAGGGTTATAGGATGTTCCTGGAGTTGTGCTAGGATTGTGGTAGGCTCCTGGAGTTGTGCTAGAGTTACAGAAGGCTCCTGGAGTCGTCCTAGTGTTAAAGGATGCTCCTGGAGTTGTGCTAGGATTGTGGTAGGCTCCTGAAGTTGTGCTAGAGTTACAGAGGGCTCATGGAGTTTTCCTAGTGTTACAGAGGGCTCCTGGATTTGTATTAGGGTTGTGGGAGGCTCCTGGAGTTGTACTAGGGTTACAGGATACTCTTGGAGTTGTGCTAGGGTTACAGAATACTCCTGGAGTTGTGCTAGGGTTACAGAAGACTTTTAGAGTTGTGCTAGGGTTACAGAAGACCCCTGGTGTTGTGATAGGGTTTCAGAAGGCTCCTGGAGTTGTGCTAGGGTTGTGAGAGGCTCCTGCAGGTGTGCTAGGGTTACAGAACTCCTGGAGTTGTGCTAGGGTTACAGGATATTCCTGGAGTTGTGCTAGGGTTATAAGATACTCCTGGAGTTGTGCTAGGGTTACAGAAGGCTCCTAGAGCTGTGCTAGAGTTACAGAAGGCTCCTGTAGTTGTCCTAGGGTTACGGAAGGCTCTTGGAGTTGTGCTAGGGTTGTGGGAGGCTCCTGGATTTATGCTAGGGTTATAGGATGCTCCCGGAGTTGTGTTAGGGTTACAGAAGGCTCCTGGAGTTGTGCTAGGGTTATAGGATGTTCCTGGAGTTGTGCTAGGGTTACAGGATGTTCCTGGAGTTGTGCTAGGGTTACAGGGGGCTCCTGGAGCTGTGCTACGGTTACAGGTCACTCCTGGAGTTGTGCTAGAGTTACAGAAGGCTCCTAAAGAGGCGCTAGCGATGCAAGAGTACCAAGGGCGTGGCCGTAGGTCCTTTGTTGTCACAGCTGCTGCTCGTGACGGGCGAAGGCGATGTCCTGGGCGTGAGTCCTGCTGAAGGTGGACGTACAAGATGAGACACTACAATGAAACATACCAGAAAGGTGAACCGCCAGAAGTAACGTTGGGAAATCTACTGAAACATCGCCAAGGTTTCAGGTGCCGGAGTGGTACACTTATTTTCCGAGTCTGACTGACTTGCTGCGTTCATCTCTGGGTGTTTTTGAGGCGTCGAGGTCAACTATGTGAGAGGTAACTAATCCCAAAGGGATTAGAGGTCAGACGCTTTCACCTACCACTCAGTCAGTGTGGAGCCTTTATAAAAGCATTTCTTTAGAACTTTTGTTACAAGATTCTTGATTTCATGTTCTGTCCTCTGTTTGCTCCATCCCTATACCTCTTTAAGGATTGTCCATTTCGGAGATCTCTTTTAGAAATTAACGGTTGTGATTAGGTCACCCCTTACTCGTCTCTCTTCCAAGGTTGGTAAAGTTAAAGCCTACAGCTTTTATCAGTAACTTAGCTCTCTTTTTTCTGGTACCATCTTTCTTTCCCGCCCCTGGTTTTTCTCTATGAGCTCTTTGTGCTTCTTTAGACGCTGTAATCAAACCTGAGAAGCCCACTCTAATTGTGGCCATGTGTACAGTCTGATTAGCTCGCCAAATATTTCCATTTTCGGATACTTGAAAGCTATTATGATTCTTGCCATCAGACAGTTTGTCTTAACTATTCTCCTAATATGAGACTATGGCGTCAGGTTAGGGACAATGTCGACTCTTAAGTCCTCACAAACAGAATCCTGCAAGGTAGTAGTCATACAGAGACCATTTTGCAACTTAAACTTGCTTTGGTTTAATTTCATCAACCACGTTTCAGACCAACTTCTGCGTCTTTTTAGGTCCCCTTGTAAAGTGATATAATCCTTCTTCCATTTCACTTACTTCATGACATTTGCATCATCAGCAAACATATTCAGGTAGGATTCCATCCCTTCAGGCAAGTCATTAACATAGATGAAGAAGAGTAATGGTCCCAGAACCGAACCCTGTGGCACTCCGCTGGTCACCTCGACCCATCTGGAAAAGGTTCCTCTGACATTGTCCTTTGTTTCCTCCCAATGAGATAATCTGAGCATCGTAGGAGTTTCCTCTTATTCCTGCCTTGTGATCCAGCTTCATAATCAGCCTCCCATGTAGTACGGTGTCAAACGCTTTCTGGCGGTCTAGATATAGACACTCCACCCAGCCTTCCCTTTTGTCCAGGACTGAGCTCACTCTCTCGTAGAACTCTAAGAGGTTAGTCACACATGACCTCCTCTCCTAAAACCCTTGCTCTCTCTCATTCAGGAAATTTCTCCTCAGTAGAAAGTCATCCACTTGCTTTCTGATTATCTTTCCCAGAACCTTACACACCACACTGGTTAGTGAGACCCGTCTGTAGTTCACCGTCTGTTCTCGGTCTCCTGTCTTATATACAGGTGTGACGTTTACCCCTTTCCATTCCCTTAGGACTATACTTCACTACATTGACATCTCGAACACTAATTGAAGTGGTTTATCAAGCGTATCTGCACACATCTTTAGCACATAAGATGACATTACGTCAGGACCATGAGCATGTATGGGTCAAGTACTTTTAGTTTTCTGTAAACATATTTTCTAGATATCTGAGTGATGTCCAAAATTTCCTGCCCATTTTATCCCACTGGTATTGAGGCTGTAGTGTCTTCCACTATGAAAACACTTTTGAACTTGTTATTCATTTCCTCTCATATCCTTACATCATCCTTTAAATGATAAGGTGGATGTGTTGGAAATGAAATGTTTGAGGACAATATGTGGTTTGATCGATTAAGTAATGAAAGGGTAAGAGAGATGTGTGGTTAGTAAGATGAGTGTGTGTGGCAGCTGAAGAGGCTGTGCTTAAATGGTTTGGATGTATGGAGAGGATGAGTGAGGAGAGGTTGACTAAGGGGTATACTTGTCATAAGTGGATGGAGCTCGGGAAAGGAGGAACCAAGTACGAGGCGGAAGGATAAAGTTAAAGATTCTTTGAAGGTTCTAGGACTTAACATAGGGGAAGGTGTTAGGTGTGCAAGGGAGAGGTCAAACTGGTGCGATGTGGTTTACAGTGGATGATGTCTATGAGGCCTGATCTTGGATAGGGGCTCTGGTTCTGGTGTATTATACATGCCTGCTTGAGAGTGGATGTGAGCGAATGAGGTCATTTTTCATCTGTTCTGCGCTATCTCGCTCGTGTTAAAAATAATAAACATATATGGAAAAACGAAAGATTGAAAATGCCGCGCAATGGAAAGATTTCACTATTAACAGGTAGCAGTAAGTAATAGTTGCTTTCTCTGATACACAACAGATTTTCAACAATATCTCATCAGTAAAATCGTCCAGTGAGGGAGTGACTGGTCTGGTGAGCGTAGAAGGAGAACAACTTCACCTTCCCGTCGCTGTAACTCTGGCAGAAGAAAGTGGTGGAACTTCCTGTGGTATTGGCATGACCGTCAAACGTCTCTTGGATACAACACACTCAGCCATGAAAACTGCTGTGCAAAAAGCTATAGAACACTTAGAGAAAGAAGGAAAGCTTCAGTAAGATTCCATGATTAACATTCCTCATATATCATCGTACTTTTATGTCTGTTTATCTTTGTATTGCAGAAGCTTCATTATGTGGCATATGTTCGAGCTAGGTAGTGCTGGATGTCACATAGACATTTCCTTTCAATGTTGGAATGCAAAAATTTTGACATCATCATTATAAAGTAGACTACGTTATCTACGTGACCCTCTCACGCTACGTTATCTACGTGACTCTCTCACGCTACGTTATCTACGTGACCCTCTCACGCTACGTTATCTACGTGACCCTCTCACGCTACGTTATCTACGTGACTCTCTCACGCTACGTTATCTACGTGACCCTCTCACGCTACGTTATCTACGTGACTCTCACGCTGCATTATCTACGTGACTCTCTCACGATAATGTAAGATAACAGATAAGTTGGAAAATAACAAATCACTGAGAAGTGGACCTTAAACTGGTACGCTGATGCAACTTGAAAGCATTCCAGTGTGAACAGTGATGCATTATAGTGTGTGGCTCCTCTACTCTAATCAAGGTTTGGCGAGCGCTTCTTGCTTAGCAAAAGCTTTTTCACTTTCTGATTTAGCGAAAAATCTTTTAGAAAGTATCAAGAGCAAGGCCATACATGCTACATGGTAATGTATGGATAGCAATGACTACAATATGCATCTGTATCGGAAGACATTGAAAATTTTGGATAAAAGTTATTTCAAGTTAGTTAAGCGCTCCATAATAAAGCTTTTAGTGTAATAACTTGTAAAATACTGCAAGAACAAATGCATATATTTTCTTGTAAGAAGAGTAGCAATAATAACACATTGTGACCGTGTCAGCTCCATCAAGAGTTTACAATATCTTCTTCATGACAGATGGCTGCTACTGCAAGATGTTCCAGTAGCAACAGTGACTGTGGCTTGGCGGTTGTGGTGGGCATCTTCTGTTGAGCAAGCTTTGCACGCATGCGCACAGGTTGGTATATATCTCTGACCTCTCAACCTGTGCATGGATGCACACAGGTTGGTACATGTGAATGACCTGTCAAACCCTGCATGCATGCACACAAGTTGGTACTTATCAAAGTTCCTGGTTTTATTAATAACAGTTCAAAGAAATTTTCCAGTGGGTCGTATAGCTTTGCTTAAGTTTAGCATGTGTACAATGAAATTATGATGGAATTTTGTGTAATAAGAATTGTTTATATCATCATTGTACTTGCGATCATAATCATAATAATCATAATGACAGTTATTAGAAAAATATCAGGAAACCAGATAAAGCAGTTATGTATTATTGGTTTTGTCTCTAAATAAGAGCATAATGTTGCTTCTGTTGTTGACTGAAGCAAAAGATCCAAATGGCGTCCCTGCCCACCTGATCTACTGTTGACTCTGACTGAACTATTAATCTGTCTATGTCTGACCACCGTTCCTCCGGCATCTTCCATGCAGGGTCAGCCTGGGCAAGAGTCTCCACTTATCCCTGCTCTTACATGCTTCCCTCACACACACCATTCCACACGTTCTTCCACTATTTCCCTCTCTCCAGTATTCCTCCACCCGATTTACCATGGCACAGGTGGTCTTCCTCTCACACCAGCCACTTTAACTGTACGACCATACACTCTCCTTTTTAACTCCAAGTCTTAAAGTCTTCTACATGCCCAAACCACCTCGCAGTATTATGTTTCATCCAGTTTACAACTCCACAATTCATTCCCTTGGCATTCCCTGCCATACCACATCTCTCATACACCCCTTCATTTCTTTCTTCATTCCATCTAGTCAAACCACATATGCTCCTCTCAAATAGCTCATTTCCACAACCTGAATTCTTGATCTCTGTGCCTTATTCTATGTCCATGTTTTGGCTGCAAAGGTCACGGTTAGGTTAGGTTAGATTGTCCCTGGTTTCTTCGTTCACTCATACTTACACATCAATTCTTCAACATTCCATCGAAGAACCCAATCAATTTTCATCTATAAGTGACCTGCCAGCACTATGTTATACTATGCATGACTCCCAGCACCATCTCCCTGAAGATTTGCGGAACACACACACACACACGCACATATATATATATATATATATATATATATATATATATATATATATATATATATATATATATATATATATATATATATATATATGTGCGTGTGTGTGTGTGTGTGTGTCTGTGTCTGTGTGTATATATATTCCTATGAGTCCACGTGGAAAATGAAACACGATAAGTTTCCAAGTGCACTTTCGTGTAATAATCACATCATCAGGGGAGACACAAGAGAGAAATATAAGTCAATTGATATACATCGAAGAGACGAAGCTAGGACGCCATTTGTTAAACATGTGATTGTCTAAAACATACAACGAGCGTTCATAAACATACCATTTTACAAATTTTATCATCAATAAGGTTATCTATTTTGTATAGACCATCACTAATATTAAGATTATAATTCTTTGTGTATTTAGTAATAGAAAATTCAATGATATTTCCCTTGGTAATAGAGTTAGAGTTAATAACTGCGATGGCATGACTCCAGTCAACACAATGACCATAGGTTTTAACGTGATTAAACAAGGCATTTGATTCTTGTCCTGTTCTTATACTATATTTATGTTGCTTAAGTCTAACAGAAAGATCCTTACCAGTCTGACCAACATAAAATTTATCACAATTTCCACATGGCACTTTATAGATGCATCCAAGAAA